>NW_024543607.1:0-67081 GCF_018167655.1 Microtus oregoni
AGCACTGAGCACCCAGCACCCTGAGTACTGAGCACTGAGCACACAGCACCCCGAGCACTGAGCACCCAGCACCCAGTGTACTGAGCACTGAGTACCCAGTACCCCCGAGCACTGCGACCCAGCACCCTGAGCACTGAGCACCCAGCACCCCGAGTACTGAGCACCTAGCACCCCGAGCATGGGGCACCCAGCACCCTGAGCACTGAGCACCCAGCACCCCCGAGCAATGAGCACCCAGCACCCTGACTACTGAGCACCGAGCACCCCGAGTACTGAGCATCCAGCAACCTGAGCACTGAGCACCCAGCACCCCCAGCAATGAGCACCCAGCACCCTGAGTACTGAGCACCCAGCACCCCGAGTACTGAGCACCCAGCAACCTGAGAACCGAGCAGCCAGCACCCCCAGCAATGAGCACCCAGCACCCTGAGTACTGAGCACCCAGCACCCCCAGCAATGAGCACCCAGCACCCTGAGTACTGAGCACCCAGCATCCCGAGTACTGAGCACCCAGCAACCTGAGAACCGAGCAGCCAGCACCCCGAGCGCTGAGCACCCAGCACCCTGAGCACTAAGCACCCAGCACCCTGAGTACTGAGCACTGAGCACCCCGAGCGCTGAGCACCCAGCACCCTGAGAACTGAGCACCCAGCACCCTGAGTACTGAGCACTGAGCACCCCCGAGTACTGAGCACCCAGCACCCCGAGCACTGAGCACCCAGCACCCTGAGTACTGAGCACCCAGCACCCTGAGTACTGAGCACCCAGCACCCTGAGCACTGAGCACCCAGCACCCTGAGTACTAAGCACCCAACACCCCAAGCACTGAGCACCCTGAGTACTGAGCACCCAGCACCCCAAGCACTGAGCACCCCGAGCACTGAACAGCCAGCACCCTGAGTACTGAGCACCGAGCACCCTGAGTACTGAGCAGCCAGCACCCTGAGTACTGAGCACCCAGCATACTGAGCACCGAGCACCCAGCACCCTTAGTACTGAGCACACAGCACCCTGAGCACTGAGCACCCAGCACCCTGAGTACTGAGCACCGAGCACCCTGAGTATTGAGCACCCAGCACCCCGAGCACTGAGCACCCAGCACCCTGAGCACTGAGAACCCAGCATACTGCGTATTGAGCACCCAGCACCCTGAGTACTGAGCACCCAGCACCCTGAGAACTGAGCACCCAGCACCCTGAGTACTGAGCATCCAGCACCCCGAGCACTGAGCACCCAGCACCCTGAGTACTGAGCACTGAGCACCCAGCACCCCGAGCACTGAGCACCCAGCACCCTGTGTACTGAGCACTGAGTACCCAGCACCCCGAGCACTGAGCACCCAGCACCCTGAGCACTGAGCACCCTGAGTACTGAGCACCCAGCACCTTGAGCACGGAGCACACAGCACCCCGAGCACTGAGCACCCAGCACCCAAAGCACTGAGCACTGAGCACCCTGAGTACTGAGCACTGAGCACCCTGAGCACTGAGCACCGAGCACCCTGAGTACTGAGCACTGAGCACCCAACACCCCCAAGCACTGAGCACCCTGAGCACTGAGCACCCAGCACCCCAAGCACTGAGCACCCTGAGTACTGAGCACCCAGCACCCTGAGTAATGAGCACCCAGCACAATGAGTACTGAGCACCCAGCTCCCTGAGTACTGAGCACCCAGCACCCCGAGCACTGAGCACCCAGCACCCTGAGTACTGAGCACTGAGCACACAGCACCCCGAGCACTGAGCCACCCAGCACCCAGTGTACTGAGCACTGAGTACCCAGTACCCCGAGCACTGCGACCCAGCACCCTGAGCACTGAGCACCCAGCACCCCGAGTACTGAGCACCTAGCACCCCGAGCATGGGGCACCCAGCACCCTGAGCACTGAGCACCCAGCACCCCGAGCAATGAGCACCCAGCACCCTGACTACTGAGCACCGAGCACCCCCGAGTACTGAGCATCCAGCAACCTGAGCACTGAGCACCCAGCACCCCCAGCAATGAGCACCCAGCACCCTGAGTACTGAGCACCCAGCACCCCGAGTACTGAGCACCCAGCAACCTGAGAACCGAGCAGCCAGCACCCCCAGCAATGAGCACCCAGCACCCTGAGTACTGAGCACCCAGCACCCCCAGCAATGAGCACCCAGCACCCTGAGTACTGAGCACCCAGCATCCCGAGTACTGAGCACCCAGCAACCTGAGAACCGAGCAGCCAGCACCCCCGAGCGCTGAGCACCCAGCACCCTGAGCACTAAGCACCCAGCACCCTGAGTACTGAGCACTGAGCACCCCGAGCGCTGAGCACCCAGCACCCTGAGAACTGAGCACCCAGCACCCTGAGTACTGAGCACTGAGCACCCCGAGTACTGAGCACCCAGCACCCCGAGCACTGAGCACCCAGCACCCTGAGTACTGAGCACCCAGCACCCTGAGTACTGAGCACCCAGCACCCTGAGCACTGAGCACCCAGCACCCTGAGTACTAAGCACCCAACACCCCAAGCACTGAGCACCCTGAGTACTGAGCACCCAGCACCCCAAGCACTGAGCACCCCGAGCACTGAACAGCCAGCACCCTGAGTACTGAGCACCGAGCACCCTGAGTACTGAGCAGCCAGCACCCTGAGTACTGAGCACCCAGCATACTGAGCACCGAGAACCCAGCACCCTTAGTACTGAGCACACAGCACCCTGAGCACTGAGCACCCAGCACCCTGAGTACTGAGCACCGAGCACCCTGAGTATTGAGCACCCAGCACCCCGAGCACTGAGCACCCAGCACCCTGAGCACTGAGAACCCAGCATACTGCGTATTGAGCACCCAGCACCCTGAGTACTGAGCACCCAGCACCCTGAGCACTGAGCACCCAGCACCCTGAGTACTGAGCATCCAGCACCCCGAGCACTGAGCACCCAGCACCCTGAGTACTGAGCACTGAGCACCCAGCACCCCGAGCACTGAGCACCCAGCACCCTGTGTACTGAGCACTGAGTACCCAGCACCCCGAGCACTGAGCACCCAGCACCCTGAGCACTGAGCACCCTGAGTACTGAGCACCCAGCACCTTGAGCACGGAGCACAACAGCACCCCGAGCACTGAGCACCCAGCACCCAGAGCACTGAGCACTGAGCACCCTGAGTACTGAGCACTGAGCACCCTGAGCACTGAGCACCGAGCACCCTGAGTACTGAGCACTGAGCACCCAACACCCCAAGCACTGAGCACCCTGAGCACTGAGCACCCAGCACCCCAAGCACTGAGCACCCTGAGTACTGAGCACCCAGCACCCTGAGTAATGAGCACCCAGCACAATGAGTACTGAGCACCCAGCTCCCTGAGTACTGAGCACCCAGCACCCCGAGCACTGAGCACCCAGCACCCTGAGTACTGAGCACTGAGCACACAGCACCCCGAGCACTGAGCACCCAGCACCCAGTGTACTGAGCACTGAGTACCCAGTACCCCGAGCACTGCGACCCAGCACCCTGAGCACTGAGCACCCAGCACCCCGAGTACTGAGCACCCAGCACCCCGAGCATGGGGCACCCAGCACCCTGAGCACTGAGCACCCAGCACCCCGAGCAATGAGCACCCAGCACCCTGACTACTGAGCACCCGAGCACCCCGAGTACTGAGCATCCAGCAACCTGAGCACTGAGCACCCAGCACCCCCAGCAATGAGCACCCAGCACCCTGAGTACTGAGCACCCAGCACCCCGAGTACTGAGCACCCAGCAACCTGAGAACCGAGCAGCCAGCACCCCCAGCAATGAGCACCCAGCACCCTGAGTACTGAGCACCCAGCACCCCCCAGCAATGAGCACCCAGCACCCTGAGTACTGAGCACCCAGCATCCCGAGTACTGAGCACCCAGCAACCTGAGAACCGAGCAGCCAGCACCCCGAGCGCTGAGCACCCAGCACCCTGAGCACTAAGCACCCAGCACCCTGAGTACTGAGCACTGAGCACCCCGAGTACAGAGCACCCAGCACCCCGAGCACTGAGCACCCAGCACCCTGAGTACTGAGCACCCAGCACCCTGAGTACTGAGCACACAGCACCCTGAGCACTGAGCACCCAGCACCCTGAGTACTAAGCACCCAACACCCCAAGCACTGAGCACCCTGAGTACTGAGCACCGAGCACCCCAAGCACTGAGCACCCCGAGCACTGAGCAGCCAGCACCCTGAGTACTGAGCACCGAGCACCCTGAGTACTGAGCAGCCAGCACCCTGAGTACTGAGCACACAGCATACTGAGCACCGAGCACCCAGCACCCTGAGTACTGAGCACACAGCACCCTGAGCACTGAGCACCCAGCACCCTGAGTACTGAGCACCGAGCACCCTGAGTACTGAGCACCCAGCACCCCGTGCACTGAGCACCCAGCACCCTGAGCACTGAGCACCCAGCATACTGCGTACTGAGCACCCAGCACCCTGAGTACTGAGCACCCAGCACCCTGAGCACTGAGCACCCTGCACCCTGAGTACTGAGCATCCAGCACCCCGAGCACTGAGCACCCAGCACCCTGAGTACTGAGCACTGAGCACCCAGCACCCCGAGCACTGAGCACCCAGCACCCTGTGTACTGAGCACTGAGTACCCAGCACCCCGAGCACTGAGCACCCAGCACCCTGAGCACTGAGCACCCTGAGTACTGAGCACCCAGCACCCTGAGCACTGAGCACCCAGCAACCCAAGCACTGAGCACCCAGCACCCAGAGCACTGAGCACTGAGCACCCTGAGTACTGAGCACTGAGCACCCTGAGCACTGAGCACCGAGCACCCTGAGTACTGAGCACTGAGCACCCAACACCCCAAGCACTGAGCACCCTGAGCACTGAGCACCCAGCACCCCAAGCACTGAGCACCCTGAGTACTGAGCACCCAGCACCCTGAGTAATGAGCACCCAGCACCCTGAGTACTGAGCACCCAGCTCCCTGAGTACTGAGCACCCAGCACCCCGAGCACTGAGCACCCAGCACCCTGAGTACTGAGCACCCCAGCACCCCGAGTACTGAGCACCCAGCACCCTGAGTACTGAGCACTGAGCACACAGCACCCCGAGCACTGAGCACCCAGCACCCTGTGTACTGAGCACTGAGTACCCAGTACCCCGAGCACTGCGACCCAGCACCCTGAGCATTGGGCACCCAGCACCCCGAGTACTGAGCACCCAGCACCCTGAGCATGGGGCACCCAGCACCCTGAGTACTGAGCACCCAGCACCCCGAGCAATGAGCACCCAGCACCCTGAGTACTGAGCACCGAGCACCCCGAGTACTGAGCACCCAGCAACCTGAGCACTGAGCACCCAGCACCCCCAGCAATGAGCACCCAGCACCCTGAGTACTGAGCACCCAGCACCCCGAGTACTGAGCACCCAGCAACCTGAGAACCGAGCAGCCAGCACCCCCAGCAATGAGCACCCAGCACCCTGAGTACTGAGCACCCAGCACCCCCAGCAATGAGCACCCAGCACCCTGAGTACTGAGAACCCAGCACCCCGAGTACTGAGCACCCAACAACCTGAGAACCGAGCAGCCAGCACCCCGAGCGCTGAGCACCCAGCACCCTGAGCACTGAGCACCCAGCACCCTGAGTACTGAGCACTGAGCACCCCGAGTACTGAGCACCCAGCATCCCGAGCACTGAGCACCCAGCACCCTGAGTACTGAGCACCCAGCACCCTGAGTACTGAGCACCCAGCACCCTGAGCACTGAGCACCCAGCACCCTGAGTACTAAGCACCCAACACCCCAAGCACTGAGCACCCTGAGAACTGAGCACCCAGCACCCCAAGCACTGAGCACTCCGAGCACTGAGCAGCCAGTACCCTGAGTACTGAGCACCGAGCACCCTGAGTACTGAGCAGCCAGCACCCTGATTACTGAGCACCCAGCACCCCGAGCACTGAGCACCCAGCACCCTGAGCACTGAGCACCCAGCATACTGAGTACTGAGCACCCAGCACCCTGCGCACTGAGCACCCAGCACCCTGAGCACTGAGCACCCAGCACCCTGAGTACTGAGCATCCAGCACCCCGAGCACTGAGTACCCAGCACCCTGAGTACTGAGCACTGAGCACCCAGCACCCCGAGCACTGAGCACCCAGCACCGTGTGTACTGAGCACTGAGTACCCAGCACCCCGAGCACTGAGCACCCAGCACCCTGAGCACTGAGCACCCTGAGTACTGAGCACCCAGCACCCTGAGCACTGAACACCCAGCACCCCGAGCACTGAGCACCCAGCACCCAGAGCACTGAGCACTGAGCACCCTGAGTACTGAGCACTGAGCACCCAGAGCACTGAGCACCGAGCACCCTGAGTACTGAGCACTGAGCACCCAACACCCAAAGCACTGAGCACCCTGAGCACTGAGCACCCAGCACCCCAAGCACTGAGCACCCTGAGTACTGAGCACCCAGCACCCTGAGTAATGAGCACCCAGCACCCTGAGTACTGAGCACCCAGCTCCCTGAGTACTGAGCACCCAGCACCCCGAGCACTGAGCACCCAGCACCCTGAGTACTGATCACTGAGCACACAGCACCCCGAGCACTGAGCACCCAGCACCCAGTGTACTGAGCACTGAGTACCCAGTACCCCAAGCACTGCGACCCAGCACCCTGAGCACTGAGCACCCAGCACCCCGAGTACTGAGCACCCAGCACCCCGAGCATGGGGCACCCAGCACCCTGAGCACTGAGCACCCAGCACCCCGAGCAATGAGCACCCAGCACCCTGAGTACTGAGCACCGAGCACCCCGAGTACTGAGCACCCAGCAACCTGAACACTGAGCACCCAGCACCCCCAGCAATGAGGACCCAGCACCCTGAGTACTGAGCACCCAGCACCCTGAGCACTGAGCACCCTGAGTACTGAGCACCCAGCACCTTGAGCACGGAGCACACAGCACCCCGAGCACTGAGCACCCAGCACCCAGAGCACTGAGCACTGAGCACCCTGAGTACTGAGCACTGAGCACCCTGAGCACTGAGCACCGAGCACCCTGAGTACTGAGCACTGAGCACCCAACACCCCAAGCACTGAGCACCCTGAGCACTGAGCACCCAGCACCCCAAGCACTGAGCACCCTGAGTACTGAGCACCCAGCACCCTGAGTAATGAGCACCCAGCACAATGAGTACTGAGCACCCAGCTCCCTGAGTACTGAGCACCCAGCACCCCGAGCACTGAGCACCCAGCACCCTGAGTACTGAGCACTGAGCACACAGCACCGCGAGCACTGAGCACCCAGCACCCAGTGTACTGAGCACTGAGTACCCAGTACCCCGAGCACTGCGACCCAGCACCCTGAGCACTGAGCACCCAGCACCCCGAGTACTGAGCACCCAGCACCCCGAGCATGGGGCACCCAGCACCCTGAGCACTGAGCACCCAGCACCCCGAGCAATGAGCACCCAGCACCCTGACTACTGAGCACCGAGCACCCCGAGTACTGAGCATCCAGCAACCTGAGCACTGAGCACCCAGCACCCCCAGCAATGAGCACCCAGCACACTGAGTACTGAGCACCCAGCACCCCGAGTACTGAGCACCCAGCAACCTGAGAACCGAGCAGCCAGCACCCCCAGCAATGAGCACCCAGCACCCTGAGTACTGAGCACCCAGCACCCCCAGCAATGAGCACCCAGCACCCTGAGTACTGAGCACCCAGCATCCCGAGTACTGAGCACCCAGCAACCTGAGAACCGAGCAGCCAGCACCCCGAGCGCTGAGCACCCAGCACCCTGAGCACTAAGCACCCAGCACCCTGAGTACTGAGCACTGAGCACCCCGAGTACAGAGCACCCAGCACCCCGATCACTGAGCACCCAGCACCCTGAGTACTGAGCACCCAGCACCCTGAGTACTGAGCACCCAGCACCCTGAGCACTGAGCACCCAGCACCCTGAGTACTAAGCACCCAACACCCCAAGCACTGAGCACCCTGAGTACTGAGCACCGAGCACCCCAAGCACTGAGCACCCCGAGCACTGAGCAGCCAGCACCCTGAGTACTGAGCACCGAGCACCCTGAGTACTGAGCAGCCAGCACCCTGAGTACTGAGCACACAGCATACTGAGCACCGAGCACCCAGCACCCTGAGTACTGAGCACACAGCACCCTGAGCACTGAGCACCCAGCACCCTGTGTACTGAGCACCGAGCACCCTGAGTACTGAGCACCCAGCACCCCGTGCACTGAGCACCCAGCACCCTGAGCACTGAGCACCCAGCATACTGCGTACTGAGCACCCAGCACCCTGAGTACTGAGCACCCAGCACCCTGAGCACTGAGCACCCTGCACCCTGAGTACTGAGCATCCAGCACCCCGAGCACTGAGCACCCAGCACCCTGAGTACTGAGCACTGAGCACCCAGCACCCCGAGCACTGAGCACCCAGCACCCTGTGTACTGAGCACTGAGTACCCAGCACCCCGAGCACTGAGCACCCAGCACCCTGAGCACTGAGCACCCTGAGTACTGAGCACCCAGCACCCTGAGCACTGAGCACCCAGCAACCCAAGCACTGAGCACCCAGCACCCAGAGCACTGAGCACTGAGCACCCTGAGTACTGAGCACTGAGCACCCTGAGCACTGAGCACCGAGCACCCTGAGTACTGAGCACTGAGCACCCAACACCCCAAGCACTGAGCACCCTGAGCACTGAGCACCCAGCACCCCAAGCACTGAGCACCCTGAGTACTGAGCACCCAGCACCCTGAGTAATGAGCACCCAGCACCCTGAGTACTGAGCACCCAGCTCCCTGAGTACTGAGCACCCAGCACCCCGAGCACTGAGCACCCAGCACCCTGAGTACTGAGCACCCAGCACCCCGAGTACTGAGCACCCAGCACCCTGAGTACTGAGCACTGAGCACACAGCACCCCGAGCACTGAGCACCCAGCACCCTGTGTACTGAGCACTGAGTACCCAGTACCCCGAGCACTGCGACCCAGCACCCTGAGCATTGGGCACCCAGCACCCCGAGTACTGAGCAACCAGCACCCTGAGCATGGGGCACCCAGCACCCTGAGTACTGAGCACACAGCACCCCGAGCAATGAGCACCCAGCACCCTGAGTACTGAGCACCGAGCACCCCGAGTACTGAGCACCCAGCAACCTGAGCACTGAGCACCCAGCACCCCCAGCAATGAGCACCCAGCACCCTGAGTACTGAGCACCCAGCACCCCGAGTACTGAGCACCCAGCAACCTGAGAACCGAGCAGCCAGCACCCCCAGCAATGAGCACCCAGCACCCTGAGTACTGAGCACCCAGCACCCCCAGCAATGAGCACCCAGCACCCTGAGTACTGAGAACCCAGCACCCCGAGTACTGAGCACCCAACAACCTGAGAACCGAGCAGCCAGCACCCCGAGCGCTGAGCACCCAGCACCCTGAGCACTGAGCACCCAGCACCCTGAGTACTGAGCACTGAGCACCCCGAGTACTGAGCACCCAGCATCCCGAGCACTGAGCACCCAGCACCCTGAGTACTGAGCACCCAGCACCCTGAGTACTGAGCACCCAGCACCCTGAGCACTGAGCACCCAGCACCCTGAGTACTAAGCACCCAACACCCCAAGCACTGAGCACCCTGAGAACTGAGCACTCAGCACCCCAAGCACTGAGCACCCCGAGCACTGAGCAGCCAGTACCCTGAGTACTGAGCACCGAGCACCCTGAGTACTGAGCAGCCAGCACCCTGAGAACTGAGCACCCAGCATACTGAGCACCGAGCACCCAGCACCCTGAGTACTGAGTACACAGCACCCTGAGCACTGAGCACCCAGCACCCTGAGTACTGAGCACCGAGCACCCTGATTACTGAGCACCCAGCACCCCGAGCACTGAGCACCCAGCACCCTGAGCACTGAGCACCCAGCATACTGAGTACTGAGCACCCAGCACCCTGCGCACTGAGCACCCAGCACCCTGAGCACTGAGCACCCAGCACCCTGAGTACTGAGCATCCAGCACCCCGAGCACTGAGTACCCAGCACCCTGAGTACTGAGCACTGAGCACCCAGCACCCCGAGCACTGAGCACCCAGCACCGTGTGTACTGAGCACTGAGTACCCAGCACCCCGAGCACTGAGCACCCAGCACCCTGAGCACTGAGCACCCTGAGTACTGAGCACCCAGCACCCTGAGCACTGAACACCCAGCACCCCGAGCACTGAGCACCCAGCACCCAGAGCACTGAGCACTGAGCACCCTGAGTACTGAGCACTGAGCACCCAGAGCACTGAGCACCGAGCACCCTGAGTACTGAGCACTGAGCACCCAACACCCAAAGCACTGAGCACCCTGAGCACTGAGCACCCAGCACCCCAAGCACTGAGCACCCTGAGTACTGAGCACCCAGCACCCTGAGTAATGAGCACCCAGCACCCTGAGTACTGAGCACCCAGCTCCCTGAGTACTGAGCACCCAGCACCCCGAGCACTGAGCACCCAGCACCCTGAGTACTGATCACTGAGCACACAGCACCCCGAGCACTGAGCACCCAGCACCCAGTGTACTGAGCACTGAGTACCCAGTACCCCAAGCACTGCGACCCAGCACCCTGAGCACTGAGCACCCAGCACCCCGAGTACTGAGCACCCAGCACCCCGAGCATGGGGCACCCAGCACCCTGAGCACTGAGCACCCAGCACCCCGAGCAATGAGCACCCAGCACCCTGAGTACTGAGCACCGAGCACCCCGAGTACTGAGCACCCAGCAACCTGAACACTGAGCACCCAGCACCCCCAGCAATGAGGACCCAGCACCCTGAGTACTGAGCACCCAGCACCCCGAGTACTGAGCACCCAGCAACCTGAGAACCGAGCAGCCAGCACCCCCAGCAATGAGCACCCAGCACCCTGAGTACTGAGCACCCAGCACCCCCAGCAATGAGCACCCAGCACCCTGAGTACTGAGCACCCAGCACCCCGAGTACTGAGCACCCAGCAACCTGAGAACCGAGCAGCCAGCACCCAGAGAGCTGAGCACCCAGCACCCTGAGCACTGAGCAACCAGCACCCTGAGTACTGAGCACTGAGCACCCCGAGTACTGAGCACCCAGCACCCCGAGCACTGAGCACCCAGCACCCTGAGTACTGAGCACCCAGCACCCTGAGTACTGAGCACCCAGCACCCTGAGCACTGAGCACCCAGCACCCTGAGTACTAAGCACCCAACACCCCAAGCACTGAGCACCCCGAGCACTGAGCAGCCAGTACCCTGAGTACTGCGCACCGAGCACCCTGAGTACTGAGCAGCCAGCACCCTGAGAACTGAGCACCCAGCGTACTGAGCACCGAGCACCCAGCACCCTGAGTACTGAGCACACAGCACCCTGAGCACTGAGCACCCAGCACCCTGAGTACTGAGCACCGAGCACCCTGAGTACTGAGCACCCAGCACCCTGAGCACTGAGCACCCAGCTCCCTGAGCACTGAGCACCCAGCATACTGAGTACTGAGCACCCAGCACCCTGAGCACTGAGCACCCAGCACCCTGAGCACTGAGCACCCAGCACCCTGAGTACTGAGCATCCAGCACCCCGAGCACTGAGCACCCAGCACCCTGAGTACTGAGCACTGAGCACAGAGCACCCCGAGCACTGAGCACCCAGCACCCTGTGTACTGAGCACTGAGTACCCAGCACCCCGAGCACTGAGCACCCAGCACCCTGAGCACTGAGCACCCTGAGTACTGAGCACCCAGCACCCTGAGCACTGAGCACCCAGCACCCCGAGCACTGAGCACCCAGCACACAGAGGACTGAGCACTGAGCACCCTGAGTACTGAGCACTGAGCACCCTGAGCACTGAGCACCGAGCACCCTGAGTACTGAGCACTGAGCACCCAACACCCCAAGCACTGAGTACCCTGAGCACTGAGCACCCAGCACCCCAAGCACTGAGCACCCTGAGTACTGAGCACCCAGCACCCTGAGTAATGAGCACCCAGCACCCCGAGCTCTGAGCACCCAGCACCCTGAGTACTAAGCACCGAGCAACCTGAGTACTGAGCAGCCAGCACCCTGAGTACTGAGCACCCAGCGTACTGAGAACCGAGCACCCAGCACCCTGAGTACTGAGCACCCAGCACCCTGAGCACTGAGCACGCAGCACCCTGAGTACTGAGCACCGAGCACCCCGAGTACTGAGCACCCAGCACCCCGAGCACTGAGCACTCAGCACCCCGAGCACTGAGCACCCAGCACCCCGAGCACTGAGCACCCAGCACCCCGAGCACTGCGCACACAGCACCCCGAGCACCGAGCACCCTGAGTACTAAGCACCGAGCACCCTGAGCACTGAGCACCCAGCACCCTTAGCACTGAGCACCCAGCACCCTGAGTACTGAGCACCCAGCACCCCGAGCACTGAGCACACAGCACCCTGAGCACTGAGCACCCAGCTCCCCGAGCAGTGAGAACCCAGCACCCTGAGCCCTGAGCAACCTGAGTCCTGAGCACTGAGCACCCTGAGAACTGAGCACTGAGCACCCTGAGTACTGAGCACCCAGCACCCTGAGCAATGAGCACCCAGAGTACTGAGCACCAAGCACCCTGAGCCCTGAGCACTGAGCACAGAGCACCTAGAGCACTGAGCACCCAGCACCCGGAGTACTGAGCACCCAGCACCCTGAGTACTAAGCAGCAAGCACCCTGAGTACTGAGCACCCAATACCCTGAGCACTGAACACACAGCACCCTGAGTACTGAGCACCCCGAGCACTGAGCACCCAGCACACTGAGCACCCAGCACCCTGAGTACTGAGCTCCCAGCACCCAGAGCACTGAGCACTGAGCTCCCTGAGTACTGAGCACTGAGCACCCTGAGCACTGAGCACCATGCACCCTGAGTACTGAGCACCCAGCACCCTGAGCACTGAGGACCGAGCACCCTGAGTACTAAGCACCCAGCACCCTGAGTACTGAGAAAACAGCACCCTGAGCACTGAGCACCCAGAACGCTGAGTACTGAGCACTGAGCACCCTGAGTACTGAGCACCGAGCACCCTGAGCACTGAGCACCCAGCACGCTGAGAACTGAGCACTGAGCACCCTGAGCGCTGAGCACCCAGCACCCTGAGTACTGAGCACCGAGCACCCTGAGTACTGAGCACCCAGCACTCTGAGCACTGAGCACCCAGCACCCTGAGCACTGAGACACCCAGCACCCCGAGCACTGAGCACCCAGCACCCCGAGTACTGAGCACCCAGCAACCTGAGTACTGAGCACTGAGCACCCCGAGTACTGAGCACCCAGCACCCCGAGCACTGAGCACCCAGCACCCTGAGTACTGAGCACCCAGCACCCTGAGTACTGAGCACCCAGCACCCTGAGCACTGAGCACCCAGCACCCTGAGTACTAAGCACCCAACACCCCAAGCACTGAGCACCCTGAGTACTGAGCACCCAGCACCCCAAGCACTGAGCACCCCGAGCACTGAGCAGCCAGCACCCTGAGTACTGAGCACCGAGCACCCTGAGTACTGAGCTGCCAGCACCCTGAGTACTGAGCACCCAGCATACTGAGCACCGAGCACCCAGCACCCTGAGTACTGAGCACACAGCACCCTGAGCACTGAGCACCCAGCACCCTGAGTACTGAGCACCGAGCACCCTGAGTACTGAGCACCCAGCACCCCGAGCACTGAGCACCCAGCACCCTGAGCACTGAGCACCCAGCATACTGCGTACTGAGCACCCAGCACCCTGAGTACTGAGCACCCAGCACCCTGAGCACTGAGCACCCAGCACCCTGAGTACTGAGCATCCAGCACCCCGAGCACTGAGCACCCAGCACCCTGAGTACTGAGCACTGAGCACCCAGCACCCCGAGCACTGAGCACCCAGCACCCTGTGTACTGAGCACTGAGTACCCAGCACCCCGAGCACTGAGCACCCAGCACCCTGAGCACCGAGCACCCTGAGAACTGAGCACCCAGCACCCTGAGCACTGAGCACCCAGCACCCCGAGCACTGAGCACCCAGCACCCAGAGCACTGAGCACTGAGCACCCTGAGTACTGAGCACTGAGCACCCTGAGCACTGAGCACCGAGCACCCTGAGTACTGAGCACTGAGCACCCAACACCCCAAGCACTGAGCACCCTGAGCACTGAGCACCCAGCACCCCAAGCACTGAGCACCCTGAGTACTGAGCACCCAGCACCCTGAGTAATGAGCACCCAGCACCCTGAGTACTGAGCACCCAGCTCCCTGAGTACTGAGCACCCTGCACCCCGAGCACTGAGCACCCAGCACCCTGAGTACTGAGCACTGAGCACACAGCACCCCGAGCACTGAGCACCCAGCACCCTGTGTACTGAGCACTGAGTAACCAGTACCCCGAGCACTGCGACCCAGCACCCTGAGCACGGAGCACCGAGCACCCTGAGTACTGAGCACTGAGCACCCTGAGCACTGAGCACCCTGCACCCTGAGTACTGAGCACCGAGCACCATGAGTACTGAGCACCCAGCACTCTGAGCACTGAGCACCCAGCACCCTGAGCACTGAGACACCCAGCACCCCGAGCACTGAGCACCCAGCACCCCGAGCACTGAGCACCCTGCACCCTGAGCACTGAGCCTGAGCACCCTGAATACTGAGCACTGAGCACCCTGAGTACTGAGCACTGAGCACCCTGAGTACTGAGCACCCAGCACCCCGAGCACTGAGCACCGAGCACCCTGAGCACTGAGCACCCAGCACCCTGAGTACTAAGCACCCAGCACCCTGAGTACTGAGCACCCAGCACCCTGAGTACTGAGCACCCAGCGTACTGAGCACCCAGCACCCTGAGCACTGAGCACCCAGCACCCTGAGTACTGAGCACCCAGCACCCTGAGCACTGAGCACCCAGCACCCTGAGTACTTAGCACCGAGCACCCTGAGTACTGAGCACCCAGCACCCTGAGTACTGAGCACCCAGCACCCTGAGTACTGAGCACCCAGCGTACTGAGCACCGAGCACCCAGCACCCTGAGTACTGAGCACCCAGCACCCTGAGCACTGAGCACCCAGCACCCTGAGTACTGAGCACTGAGCACCCCGAGTACTGAGCACCGAGCACACCGAGCACTGAGCACCCAGCACCCAGAGCACCGAGCACCCTGTGTACTGAGCACCCAGCACCCTGAGCACTGAGCACCCAGCACCCTGAGCACTGAGCACCCAGCACCCTGAATACTGAGCACCGAGCACCCCGAGCACTGAGCACCCAGCACCCTGAGCACTGAGCAACCTTAGTACTGAGCACTGAGCACCCTGAGTACTGAGCACTGAGCACCCTGAGTACTGAGCACCCAGCACCCTGAGTACTGAGGACCCAGCTCCCTGAGCAATGATCACACTGAGTACTGAGCACCCAGCACCTTGAGCACTGAGCACCGAGCACACTGAGCACTGAGCAACCAGCACCCGGAGTACTGAGCACCCAGCACCCTGAGAACTAAGCACCAAGCACCCTGAGTACTGAGCACTGAGCACCCCGAGTACTGAGCACCGAGCACCCCGAGCACTGAGCACCCAGAACCCCGAGCACCGAGCACCCTGAGTACTGAGCACCCAGCACCCTGAGCACTGAACACACAGCACCCTGAGTACAGAAAACCCCTAGCACTGAGAATCCAGCACCCTGAGTACTGAGCACCGAGCACACTGAGCACTGAGCACCCAGCACCCCGAGCACTGAGCACCCAGCACCCTGAGTACTGAGCACCCAGCACCCTGAGTACTGAGCACCCAGCACCCCGAGCACTGAGTACCCAGCACCCTGAGCACTGAGCACCCAGCACACTGAGCACTGAGCACCAAGCACCCTGAGCACTGAGCACCCAGCACCCTGAGTTCTGAGCACTGAGCACCCAGCACCCCGAGCACTGAGCACCCAGCACACTGAGTACTGAGCACTGAGCACCCAGCACCCCGAGCACTGAGCACCCAGCACCCTGAGCACTGAGCACCCAACACCCGATTACTGAGCACCCAGCACCGTGAGTACTGAGCACCCAGCTCCCTGAGTACTGAGCACCCAGCACCCCGAGTACTTAGCACCCAGCACCCTGAGTACTGAGCACCCAGCACCCCGAGCACTAAGCACACAGCACCCAGAGCACTGAGGACCCAGCACCCTGAGCACTGAGCACCCAGCACCCTGAGTACTGAGCACCGAGCACCCTGAGTACTGAGCACCCAGCACCCTGAGCACTGATCACCCAGCACCCTGAGTACTGAGCACCAAGTACCCTGAGTACTGAGCACCCAGCACCCCGAGCACTGAGCACCCAGCACCCTGAGTACTGAGCACTGAGAACACAGCACCCCGAGCAATGAGCACCCAGCACCCTGTGTACTGAGCACTGAGTACCCAGTACCCCGAGCACTGAGACCCAGCACCCTGAGCACTGAGCACCCAGCACCCCGAGAACTGAGCACCCAGCACCCCGAGCACTGAGCACCCAGCACCCCGAGCACTGAGCACCCAGCACCCCGAGCAATGAGCACCCAGCATCCTGAGTACTGAGCACCCAGCACCCCGAGTACTGACCACCCAGCAACCTGAGAACCGAGCAGCCAGCACCCCGAGCACTGAGCACCCAGCACACTGAGCACTGAGCACCCAGCACCCTGAGTACTGAGCACTGAGCACCCTGAGTACTGAGCACCCAGCACCCTGAGCACTGAGCACCGAGCACCATGAGCACTGAGCACCCAGCGCCCCGAGCACTGAGCACCCAGCACCCCGAGCACTGATCACCCAGCACCCTGAGCACTGAGCACCCAGCGCCCTGAGCACTGAGCACCCAGCACCCCGAGCACTGAGCACCCAGCACCCCGAGCACTGAGCACCCAGCACCCTGAGTACTGAGCACCCAGCACCCTGAGTACTGAGCACCCAGCACCCTGAGCACTGAGCACCCAGCACCCTGAGTACTAAGCACCCAACACCCCAAGCACTGAGCACCCTGAGTACTGAGCACCCAGCACCACAAGCACTGAGCACCCTGAATACTGAGCACCCAGCACCCTGAGTAATGAGCACCCAGCACCTCGAGCACTGAGCACCCAGCACCCTGAGCACTGAGCACCGAGCACCCTGAGCACTGAGCACCCAGCACCCTGAGGACAGAGCACCCAGCACCCCGAGCACTGAGCACACAGCACCCTGAGCACTGAGCACCCTGAGTACTGAGCACTGAGCACCCTGAGTACTGAGCACCCAGCACCCTGAGTACTGAGCACACAGCACCCCGAGCACTGAGTACCCAGCACCCTGAGCACTGAGTACCCAGCACCCTGAGCACTGAGCACCCAGCACATTGAGCAATGAGCACCCAGCACCCTGAGCACTGAGCACCCAGCACCCTGAGTACTGAGCACCGAGCACCCTGAGTACTGAGCACCCAGCACCCTGAGTACTGAGCACCCAGCACCCTGAGTACTGAGCACCCAGCGTACTGAGCACCGAGCACCCAGCACCCTGAGTACTGAGCACCCAGCACCCTGAGCACTGAGCACCCAGCACCCTGAGTACTGAGCACTGAGCTCCCCGAGTACTGAGCACCGAGCACACCGAGCACTGAGCACCCAGCACCCCGAGCACCGAGCACCCTGTGTACTGAGCACCCAGCACCCTGAGCACTGAGCACCCTGCACCCTGAGCACTGAGCACCCAGCACCCTGAGTACTGAGCACCGAGCACCCCGAGCACTGAGCACCCAGCACCCTGAGCACTGAGCAACCTTAGTACTGAGCACTGAGCACCCTGAGTACTGAGCACTGAGCACCCTGAGTACTGAGCACCCAGCACCCTGATTACTGAGTACCCAGCTCCCTGAGCAATGATCACCCTGAGTACTGAGCACCCAGCACCTTGAGCACTGAGCACCGAGCACACTGAGCACTGAGCAACCAGCACCCGGAGTACTGAGCACCCAGCACCCTGAGTACTAAGCACCGAGCACCCTGAGTACTGAGCACTGAGCACCCCGAGTACTGAGCTCCGAGCACCCTGAGCACTGAGCACCCACAACCCCGAGCACCGAGCACCCTGAGTACTGAGCACCCAGCACCCTGAGCACTGAACACACAGCACCCTGAGTACAGAAAACCCCTAGCACTGAGAACCCAGCACCCTGAGTACTGAGCACCGAGCACACTGAGCACTGAGCACCCAGCACCCCGAGCACTGAGCACCCAGCACCCTGAGTACTGAGCACCCAGCACCCTGAGTACTGAGCACCCAGCACCCCGAGCACTGAGTACCCAGCACCCTGAGCACTGAGCACCCAGCACACTGAGCACTGAGCACCAAGCACCCTGAGCACTGAGCACCCAGCACCCCGAGCACTGAGCACCCAGCACCCTGAGTACTGAGCACTGAGCACCCAGCACCCCGAGCACTGAGCACCCAGCACCCCGAGCACTAAGCACACAGCACCCAGAGCACTGAGGACCCAGCACCCTGAGCACTGAGCACCCAGCACCCTGAGTACTGAGCACCGAGCACCCTGAGTACTGAGCACCCAGCACCCTGAGCACTGATCACCCAGCACCCTGAGTACTGAGCACCAAGTACCCTGAGTACTGAGCACCCAGCACCCCGAGCACTGAGCACCCAGCACCCTGAGTACTGAGCACTGAGAACACAGCACCCCGAGCAATGAGCACCCAGCACCCTGTGTACTGAGCACTGAGTACCCAGTACCCCGAGCACTGAGACCCAGCACCCTGAGCACTGAGCACCCAGCACCCCGAGTACTGAGCACCCAGCACCCCGAGCACTGAGCACCCAGCACCCCGAGCACTGAGCACCCAGCACCCCGAGCAATGAGCACCCAGCACCCTGAGTACTGAGCACCCAGCACCCCGAGTACTGAGCACCCAGCAACCTGAGAACCGAGCAGCCAGCACCCCGAGCACTGAGCACCCAGCACACTGAGCACTGAGCACCCAGCACCCTGAGTACTGAGCACTGAGCACCCTGAGTACTGAGCACCCAGCACCCCGAGCACTGAGCACCGAGCACCCCGAGCACTGAGCACCCAGCGCCCCGAGCACTGAGCACCCAGCACCCCGAGCACTGATCACCCAGCACCCTGAGCACTGAGCACCCAGCACCCTGAGCACTGAGCACCCAGCACCCCGAGCACTGAGCACCCAGCACCCCGAGCACTGAGCACCCAGCACCCTGAGTACTGAGCACCCAGCACCCTCAGTACTGAGCACCCAGCACCCTGAGCACTGAGCACCCAGCACCCTGAGTACTAAGCACCCAACACCCCAAGCACTGAGCACCCTGAGTACTGAGCACCCAGCACCACAAGCACTGAGCACCCTGAATACTGAGCACCCAGCACCCTGAGTAATGAGCACCCAGCACCTCGAGCACTGAGCACCCAGCACCCTGAGCACTGAGCACCGAGCACCCTGAGCACTGAGCACCCAGCACCCTGAGGACAGAGCACCCAGCACCCCGAGCACTGAGCACACAGCACCCTGAGCACTGAGCACCCTGAGTACTGAGCACTGAGCACCCTGAGTACTGAGCACCCAGCACCCTGAGTACTGAGCACACAGCACCCCGAGCACTGAGTACCCAGCACCCTGAGCACTGAGTACCCAGCACCCTGAGCACTGAGCACCCAGCACATTGAGCAATGAGCACCCAGCACCCTGAGCACTGAGCACCCAGCACCCTGAGTACTGAGCACCGAGCACCCTGAGTACTGAGCACCCAGCACCCTGAGTACTGAGCACCCAGCACCCTGAGTACTGAGCACCCAGCGTACTGAGCACCGAGCACCCAGCACCCTGAGTACTGAGCACCCAGCACCCTGAGCACTGAGCACCCAGCACCCTGAGTACTGAGCACTGAGCTCCCCGAGTACTGAGCACCGAGCACACCGAGCACTGAGCACCCAGCACCCCGAGCACCGAGCACCCTGTGTACTGAGCACCCAGCACCCTGAGCACTGAGCACCCTGCACCCTGAGCACTGAGCACCCAGCACCCTGAGTACTGAGCACCGAGCACCCCGAGCACTGAGCACCCAGCACCCTGAGCACTGAGCAACCTTAGTACTGAGCACTGAGCACCCTGAGTACTGAGCACTGAGCACCCTGAGTACTGAGCACCCAGCACCCTGATTACTGAGTACCCAGCTCCCTGAGCAATGATCACCCTGAGTACTGAGCACCCAGCACCTTGAGCACTGAGCACCGAGCACACTGAGCACTGAGCAACCAGCACCCGGAGTACTGAGCACCCAGCACCCTGAGTACTAAGCACCGAGCACCCTGAGTACTGAGCACTGAGCACCCCGAGTACTGAGCTCCGAGCACCCTGAGCACTGAGCACCCACAACCCCGAGCACCGAGCACCCTGAGTACTGAGCACCCAGCACCCTGAGCACTGAACACACAGCACCCTGAGTACAGAAAACCCCTAGCACTGAGAACCCAGCACCCTGAGTACTGAGCACCGAGCACACTGAGCACTGAGCACCCAGCACCCCGAGCACTGAGCACCCAGCACCCTGAGTACTGAGCACCCAGCACCCTGAGTACTGAGCACCCAGCACCCCGAGCACTGAGTACCCAGCACCCTGAGCACTGAGCACCCAGCACACTGAGCACTGAGCACCAAGCACCCTGAGCACTGAGCACCCAGCACCCCGAGCACTGAGCACCCAGCACCCTGAGTACTGAGCACTGAGCACCCAGCACCCCGAGCACTGAGCACCCAGCACCCCGAGCACTAAGCACACAGCACCCAGAGCACTGAGGACCCAGCACCCTGAGCACTGAGCACCCAGCACCCTGAGTACTGAGCACCGAGCACCCTGAGTACTGAGCACCCAGCACCCTGAGCACTGATCACCCAGCACCCTGAGTACTGAGCACCAAGTACCCTGAGTACTGAGCACCCAGCACCCCGAGCACTGAGCACCCAGCACCCTGAGTACTGAGCACTGAGAACACAGCACCCCGAGCAATGAGCACCCAGCACCCTGTGTACTGAGCACTGAGTACCCAGTACCCCGAGCACTGAGACCCAGCACCCTGAGCACTGAGCACCCAGCACCCCGAGTACTGAGCACCCAGCACCCCGAGCACTGAGCACCCAGCACCCCGAGCACTGAGCACCCAGCACCCCGAGCAATGAGCACCCAGCACCCTGAGTACTGAGCACCCAGCACCCCGAGTACTGAGCACCCAGCAACCTGAGAACCGAGCAGCCAGCACCCCGAGCACTGAGCACCCAGCACACTGAGCACTGAGCACCCAGCACCCTGAGTACTGAGCACTGAGCACCCTGAGTACTGAGCACCCAGCACCCCGAGCACTGAGCACCGAGCACCCCGAGCACTGAGCACCCAGCGCCCCGAGCACTGAGCACCCAGCACCCCGAGCACTGATCACCCAGCACCCTGAGCACTGAGCACCCAGCACCCTGAGCACTGAGCACCCAGCACCCCGAGCACTGAGCACCCAGCACCCCGAGCACTGAGCACCCAGCACCCTGAGTACTGAGCACCCAGCACCCTCAGTACTGAGCACCCAGCACCCTGAGCACTGAGCACCCAGCACCCTGAGTACTAAGCACCCAACACCCCAAGCACTGAGCACCCTGAGTACTGAGCACCCAGCACCACAAGCACTGAGCACCCTGAATACTGAGCACCCAGCACCCTGAGTAATGAGCACCCAGCACCTCGAGCACTGAGCACCCAGCACCCTGAGCACTGAGCACCGAGCACCCTGAGCACTGAGCACCCAGCACCCTGAGGACAGAGCACCCAGCACCCCGAGCACTGAGCACACAGCACCCTCAGCACTGAGCACCCTGAGTACTGAGCACTGAGCACCCTGAGTACTGAGCACCCAGCACCCTGAGTACTGAGCACACAGCACCCCGAGCACTGAGTACCCAGCACCCTGAGCACTGAGTACCCAGCACCCTGAGCACTGAGCACCCAGCACATTGAGGAATGAGCACCCAGCACCCTGAGCACTGAGCACCCTGCACCCTGAGTACTGAGCACTGAGCACCCAGCACCCCGAGCACTGAGCACACAGCACCCTGAGTACTGAGCAATGAGCACCCAGCACCCCGAGCACTGAGCAACGAGCACCCCAAGCACTGAGCACCCAGCACCCCGAGCACTGTGCACCCAGCACCCTGAGCACTGAGCACCCAGCACCCTGAGCACTGAGCACCCAGCACCCCGAGCCTGAGCACCCAGCACCCCGAGCACTGAGCACTCAGCACCCCGAGCACTGAGCACCCAGCACCCCGAGCACTGAGCACCCAGCACCCCGAGCACTGAGCACCCAGCACCCTGAGTACTGAGCACTGAGCGCCCAGCACCCCGAGCACTGAGCACCGAGCACCCCGAGCACTGAGCACCCAGCACCCCGAGCACTGAGCACCCATCACCCCGAGCACTGAGCACCCAGCACCCCGAGCACTGAGCACACAGCACCCTGTGTACTGAGCACTGAGTACACAGCACCCCGAGCACTGAGCACCCAGCACCCTGAGCACTGAGCACCCTGAGTACTGAGCACCCAGCACCCTGAGCACTGAGCACCCAGCACCCCGAGCACTGAGCACCCAGCACCCAGAGCACTGAGCACTGAGCACCCTGAGTACTGAGCACTGAGCACCCTGAGCACTGAGCACCGAGCACCCTGAGTACTGAGCACTGAGCACCCTGAGCACTGAGCACCCTGCACCCTGAGTACTGAGCACTGAGCACCATGAGTACTGAGCACCCAGCACTCTGAGCACTGAGCACCCAGCACCCTGAGCACTGAGACACCCAGCACCCCGAGCACTGAGCACCCAGCACCCCGAGCACTGAGCACCCTGCACCCTGAGCACTGAGCCTGAGCACCCTGAGTACTGAGCACTGAGCACCCTGAGTACTGAGCACTGAGCACCCTGAGTACTGAGCACCCAGCACCCCGAGCACTGAGCACCGAGCACCCTGAGCACTGAGCACCCAGCACCCTGAGTACTAAGCAGCCAGCACCCTGAGTACTGAGCACCCAGCACCCTGAGTACTGAGCACCCAGCGTACTGAGCACCGAGCACCCCGAGCACTGAGCACCCAGCACCCTGAGTACTGAGCACCCAGCACCCTGAGCACTGAGCACCCAGCACCCTGAGTACTGAGCACCGAGCACCCTGAGTACTGAGCACCCAGCACCCTGAGTACTGAGCACCAAGCACCCTGAGTACTGAGCACCCAGCGTACTGAGCACCGAGCACCCAGCACCCTGAGTACTGAGCACCCAGCACCCTGAGCACTGAGCACCCAGCACCCTGAGTACTGAGCACTGAGCACCCCGAGTACTGAGCACCGAGCACACCGAGCACTGAGCACCCAGCACCCCGAGCACCGAGCACCCTGTGTACTGAGCACCCAGCACCCTGAGCACTGATCACCCAGCACCCTGAGCACTGAGCACCCAGCACCCTGAGCACTGAGCACCCAGCACCCCGAGCACTGAGCACCCAGCACCCCGAGCACTGAGCACCCAGCACCCTGAGTACTGAGCACCCAGCACCCTGAGTACTGAGCACCCAGCACCCTGAGCACTGAGCACCCAGCACCCTGAGTACTAAGCACCCAACACCCCAAGCACTGAGCACCCTGAGTACTGAGCACCCAGCACCACAAGCACTGAGCACCCTGAATACTGAGCACCCAGCACCCTGAGTAATGAGCACCCAGCACCTCGAGCACTGAGCACCCAGCACCCTGAGCACTGAGCACCGAGCACCCTGAGCACTGAGCACCCAGCACCCTGAGGACAGAGCACCCAGCACCCCGAGCACTGAGCACACAGCACCCTGAGCACTGAGCACCCTGAGTACTGAGCACTGCGCACCCTGAGTACTGAGCACCCAGCACCCTGAGTACTGAGCACACAGCACCCCGAGCACTGAGTACCCAGCACCCTGAGCACTGAGTACCCAGCACCCTGAGCACTGAGCACCCAGCACACTGAGCACTGAGCACCCAGCACCCTGAGCACTGAGCACCCAGCACCCTGAGTACTGAGCACTGAGCACCCAGCACCCCGAGCACTGAGCACCCAGCACCCTGAGTACTGAGCACTGAGCACCCAGCACCCCGAGCACTGAGCAACGAGCACCCCAAGCACTGAGCACCCAGCACCCCGAGCACTGAGCACCCAGCACCCTGAGCACTGAGCACCCAGCACCCTGAGCACTGAGCACCCAGCACCCCGAGCCTGAGCACCCAGCACCAGGAGCACTGAGCACTCAGCACCCCGAGCACTGAGCACCCAGCACCTCGAGCACTGAGCACCCAGCACCTCGAGCACTGAGCACCCAGCACCCTGAGTACTGAGCACTGAGCGCCCAGCACCCCGAGCACTGAGCACCGAGCACCCCGAGCACTGAGCACCCAGCACCCCGAGCACAGAGCACCCATCACCCCGAGCACTGAGCACCCAGCACCCCGAGCACTGAGCACCGAGCACCCTGTGTACTGAGCACTGAGTACACAGCACCCCGAGCACTGAGCACCCAGCACCCTGAGCACTGAGCACCCTGAGTACTGAGCACCCAGCACCCTGAGCACTGAGCACCCAGCACCCCGAGCACTGAGCACCCAGCACCCAGAGCACTGAGCACTGAGCACCCTGAGTACTGAGCACTGAGCACCCTGAGCACTGAGCACCGAGCACCCTGAGTACTGAGCACCCTGCACCCTGAGTACTGAGCACTGAGCACCATGAGTACTGAGCACCCAGCACTCTGAGCACTGAGCACCCAGCACCCTGAGCACTGAGACACCCAGCACCCCGAGCACTGAGCACCCAGCACCCCGAGCACTGAGCACCCTGCACCATGAGCACTGAGCCTGAGCACCCTGAGTACTGAGCACTGAGCACCCCGAGTACTGAGCACTGAGCACCCTGAGTACTGAGCACCCAGCACCCCGAGCACTGAGCACCGAGCACCCTGAGCACTGAGCACCCAGCACCCTGAGTACTAAGCACCCAGCACCCTGAGTACTGAGCACCCAGCACCCTGAGTACTGAGCACCCAGCGTACTGAGCACCGAGCACCCCGAGCACTGAGCACCCAGCACCCTGAGTACTGAGCACCCAGCACCCTGAGCACTGAGCACCCAGCACCCTGAGTACTGAGCACCGAGCACCCTGAGTACTGAGCACCCAGCACCCTGAGTACTGAGCACCCAGCACCCTGAGTACTGAGCACCCAGCGTACTGAGCACCGAGCACCCAGCACCCTGAGTACTGAGCACCCAGCACCCTGAGTACTGAGCACCCAGCACCCTGAGTACTGAGCACCCAGCGTACTGAGCACCGAGCACCCAGCACCCTGAGTACTGAGCACCCAGCACCCTGAGCACTGAGCACCCAGCACCCTGAGTACTGAGCACTGAGCTCCCCGAGTACTGAGCACCGAGCACACCGAGCACTGAGCACCCAGCACCCCGAGCACCGAGCACCCTGTGTACTGAGCACCCAGCACCCTGAGCACTGAGCACCCTGCACCCTGAGCACTGAGCACCCAGCACCCTGAGTACTGAGCACCGAGCACCCCGAGCACTGAGCACCCAGCACCCTGAGCACTGAGCAACCTTAGTACTGAGCACTGAGCACCCTGAGTACTGAGCACTGAGCACCCTGAGTACTGAGCACCCAGCACCCTGATTACTGAGTACCCAGCTCCCTGAGCAATGATCACCCTGAGTACTGAGCACCCAGCACCTTGAGCACTGAGCACCGAGCACACTGAGCACTGAGCAACCAGCACCCGGAGTACTGAGCACCCAGCACCCTGAGTACTAAGCACCGAGCACCCTGAGTACTGAGCACTGAGCACCCCGAGTACTGAGCTCCGAGCACCCTGAGCACTGAGCACCCACAACCCCGAGCACCGAGCACCCTGAGTACTGAGCACCCAGCACCCTGAGCACTGAACACACAGCACCCTGAGTACAGAAAACCCCTAGCACTGAGAACCCAGCACCCTGAGTACTGAGCACCGAGCACACTGAGCACTGAGCACCCAGCACCCCGAGCACTGAGCACCCAGCACCCTGAGTACTGAGCACCCAGCACCCTGAGTACTGAGCACCCAGCACCCCGAGCACTGAGTACCCAGCACCCTGAGCACTGAGCACCCAGCACACTGAGCACTGAGCACCAAGCACCCTGAGCACTGAGCACCCAGCACCCCGAGCACTGAGCACCCAGCACCCTGAGTACTGAGCACTGAGCACCCAGCACCCCGAGCACTGAGCACCCAGCACCCCGAGCACTAAGCACACAGCACCCAGAGCACTGAGGACCCAGCACCCTGAGCACTGAGCACCCAGCACCCTGAGTACTGAGCACCGAGCACCCTGAGTACTGAGCACCCAGCACCCTGAGCACTGATCACCCAGCACCCTGAGTACTGAGCACCAAGTACCCTGAGTACTGAGCACCCAGCACCCCGAGCACTGAGCACCCAGCACCCTGAGTACTGAGCACTGAGAACACAGCACCCCGAGCAATGAGCACCCAGCACCCTGTGTACTGAGCACTGAGTACCCAGTACCCCGAGCACTGAGACCCAGCACCCTGAGCACTGAGCACCCAGCACCCCGAGTACTGAGCACCCAGCACCCCGAGCACTGAGCACCCAGCACCCCGAGCACTGAGCACCCAGCACCCCGAGCAATGAGCACCCAGCACCCTGAGTACTGAGCACCCAGCACCCCGAGTACTGAGCACCCAGCAACCTGAGAACCGAGCAGCCAGCACCCCGAGCACTGAGCACCCAGCACACTGAGCACTGAGCACCCAGCACCCTGAGTACTGAGCACTGAGCACCCTGAGTACTGAGCACCCAGCACCCCGAGCACTGAGCACCGAGCACCCCGAGCACTGAGCACCCAGCGCCCCGAGCACTGAGCACCCAGCACCCCGAGCACTGATCACCCAGCACCCTGAGCACTGAGCACCCAGCACCCTGAGCACTGAGCACCCAGCACCCCGAGCACTGAGCACCCAGCACCCCGAGCACTGAGCACCCAGCACCCTGAGTACTGAGCACCCAGCACCCTCAGTACTGAGCACCCAGCACCCTGAGCACTGAGCACCCAGCACCCTGAGTACTAAGCACCCAACACCCCAAGCACTGAGCACCCTGAGTACTGAGCACCCAGCACCACAAGCACTGAGCACCCTGAATACTGAGCACCCAGCACCCTGAGTAATGAGCACCCAGCACCTCGAGCACTGAGCACCCAGCACCCTGAGCACTGAGCACCGAGCACCCTGAGCACTGAGCACCCAGCACCCTGAGGACAGAGCACCCAGCACCCCGAGCACTGAGCACACAGCACCCTGAGCACTGAGCACCCTGAGTACTGAGCACTGAGCACCCTGAGTACTGAGCACCCAGCACCCTGAGTACTGAGCACACAGCACCCCGAGCACTGAGTACCCAGCACCCTGAGCACTGAGTACCCAGCACCCTGAGCACTGAGCACCCAGCACATTGAGGAATGAGCACCCAGCACCCTGAGCACTGAGCACCCTGCACCCTGAGTACTGAGCACTGAGCACCCAGCACCCCGAGCACTGAGCACACAGCACCCTGAGTACTGAGCAATGAGCACCCAGCACCCCGAGCACTGAGCAACGAGCACCCCAAGCACTGAGCACCCAGCACCCCGAGCACTGTGCACCCAGCACCCTGAGCACTGAGCACCCAGCACCCTGAGCACTGAGCACCCAGCACCCCGAGCCTGAGCACCCAGCACCCCGAGCACTGAGCACTCAGCACCCCGAGCACTGAGCACCCAGCACCCCGAGCACTGAGCACCCAGCACCCCGAGCACTGAGCACCCAGCACCCTGAGTACTGAGCACTGAGCGCCCAGCACCCCGAGCACTGAGCACCGAGCACCCCGAGCACTGAGCACCCAGCACCCCGAGCACTGAGCACCCATCACCCCGAGCACTGAGCACCCAGCACCCCGAGCACTGAGCACACAGCACCCTGTGTACTGAGCACTGAGTACACAGCACCCCGAGCACTGAGCACCCAGCACCCTGAGCACTGAGCACCCTGAGTACTGAGCACCCAGCACCCTGAGCACTGAGCACCCAGCACCCCGAGCACTGAGCACCCAGCACCCAGAGCACTGAGCACTGAGCACCCTGAGTACTGAGCACTGAGCACCCTGAGCACTGAGCACCGAGCACCCTGAGTACTGAGCACTGAGCACCCTGAGCACTGAGCACCCTGCACCCTGAGTACTGAGCACTGAGCACCATGAGTACTGAGCACCCAGCACTCTGAGCACTGAGCACCCAGCACCCTGAGCACTGAGACACCCAGCACCCCGAGCACTGAGCACCCAGCACCCCGAGCACTGAGCACCCTGCACCCTGAGCACTGAGCCTGAGCACCCTGAGTACTGAGCACTGAGCACCCTGAGTACTGAGCACTGAGCACCCTGAGTACTGAGCACCCAGCACCCCGAGCACTGAGCACCGAGCACCCTGAGCACTGAGCACCCAGCACCCTGAGTACTAAGCAGCCAGCACCCTGAGTACTGAGCACCCAGCACCCTGAGTACTGAGCACCCAGCGTACTGAGCACCGAGCACCCCGAGCACTGAGCACCCAGCACCCTGAGTACTGAGCACCCAGCACCCTGAGCACTGAGCACCCAGCACCCTGAGTACTGAGCACCGAGCACCCTGAGTACTGAGCACCCAGCACCCTGAGTACTGAGCACCAAGCACCCTGAGTACTGAGCACCCAGCGTACTGAGCACCGAGCACCCAGCACCCTGAGTACTGAGCACCCAGCACCCTGAGCACTGAGCACCCAGCACCCTGAGTACTGAGCACTGAGCACCCCGAGTACTGAGCACCGAGCACACCGAGCACTGAGCACCCAGCACCCCGAGCACCGAGCACCCTGTGTACTGAGCACCCAGCACCCTGAGCACTGATCACCCAGCACCCTGAGCACTGAGCACCCAGCACCCTGAGCACTGAGCACCCAGCACCCCGAGCACTGAGCACCCAGCACCCCGAGCACTGAGCACCCAGCACCCTGAGTACTGAGCACCCAGCACCCTGAGTACTGAGCACCCAGCACCCTGAGCACTGAGCACCCAGCACCCTGAGTACTAAGCACCCAACACCCCAAGCACTGAGCACCCTGAGTACTGAGCACCCAGCACCACAAGCACTGAGCACCCTGAATACTGAGCACCCAGCACCCTGAGTAATGAGCACCCAGCACCTCGAGCACTGAGCACCCAGCACCCTGAGCACTGAGCACCGAGCACCCTGAGCACTGAGCACCCAGCACCCTGAGGACAGAGCACCCAGCACCCCGAGCACTGAGCACACAGCACCCTGAGCACTGAGCACCCTGAGTACTGAGCACTGCGCACCCTGAGTACTGAGCACCCAGCACCCTGAGTACTGAGCACACAGCACCCCGAGCACTGAGTACCCAGCACCCTGAGCACTGAGTACCCAGCACCCTGAGCACTGAGCACCCAGCACACTGAGCACTGAGCACCCAGCACCCTGAGCACTGAGCACCCAGCACCCTGAGTACTGAGCACTGAGCACCCAGCACCCCGAGCACTGAGCACCCAGCACCCTGAGTACTGAGCACTGAGCACCCAGCACCCCGAGCACTGAGCAACGAGCACCCCAAGCACTGAGCACCCAGCACCCCGAGCACTGAGCACCCAGCACCCTGAGCACTGAGCACCCAGCACCCTGAGCACTGAGCACCCAGCACCCCGAGCCTGAGCACCCAGCACCAGGAGCACTGAGCACTCAGCACCCCGAGCACTGAGCACCCAGCACCTCGAGCACTGAGCACCCAGCACCTCGAGCACTGAGCACCCAGCACCCTGAGTACTGAGCACTGAGCGCCCAGCACCCCGAGCACTGAGCACCGAGCACCCCGAGCACTGAGCACCCAGCACCCCGAGCACAGAGCACCCATCACCCCGAGCACTGAGCACCCAGCACCCCGAGCACTGAGCACCGAGCACCCTGTGTACTGAGCACTGAGTACACAGCACCCCGAGCACTGAGCACCCAGCACCCTGAGCACTGAGCACCCTGAGTACTGAGCACCCAGCACCCTGAGCACTGAGCACCCAGCACCCCGAGCACTGAGCACCCAGCACCCAGAGCACTGAGCACTGAGCACCCTGAGTACTGAGCACTGAGCACCCTGAGCACTGAGCACCGAGCACCCTGAGTACTGAGCACCCTGCACCCTGAGTACTGAGCACTGAGCACCATGAGTACTGAGCACCCAGCACTCTGAGCACTGAGCACCCAGCACCCTGAGCACTGAGACACCCAGCACCCCGAGCACTGAGCACCCAGCACCCCGAGCACTGAGCACCCTGCACCATGAGCACTGAGCCTGAGCACCCTGAGTACTGAGCACTGAGCACCCCGAGTACTGAGCACTGAGCACCCTGAGTACTGAGCACCCAGCACCCCGAGCACTGAGCACCGAGCACCCTGAGCACTGAGCACCCAGCACCCTGAGTACTAAGCACCCAGCACCCTGAGTACTGAGCACCCAGCACCCTGAGTACTGAGCACCCAGCGTACTGAGCACCGAGCACCCCGAGCACTGAGCACCCAGCACCCTGAGTACTGAGCACCCAGCACCCTGAGCACTGAGCACCCAGCACCCTGAGTACTGAGCACCGAGCACCCTGAGTACTGAGCACCCAGCACCCTGAGTACTGAGCACCCAGCACCCTGAGTACTGAGCACCCAGCGTACTGAGCACCGAGCACCCAGCACCCTGAGTACTGAGCACCCAGCACCCTGAGCACTGAGCACCCAGCACCCTGAGTACTGAGCACTGAGCACCCCGAGTACTGAGCACCGAGCACACCGAGCACTGAGCACCCAGCACCCCGAGCACCGAGCACCCTGTGTACTGAGCACCCAGCACCCTGAGCACTGAGCACCCTGCACCCTGAGCACTGAGCACCCAGCACCCTGAGTACTGAGCACCGAGCACCCCGAGCACTGAGCACCCAGCACCCTGAGCACTGAGCAACCTTAGTACTGAGCACTGAGCACCCTGAGTACTGAGCACTGAGCACCCTGAGTACTGAGCACCCAGCACCCTGTGTACTGAGCACCCAGCTCCCTGAGCAATGATCACCCTGAGTACTGAGCACCCAGCACCTTGAGCACTGAGCACCGAGCACACTGAGCACTGAGCAACCAGCACCCGGAGTACTGAGCACCCAGCACCCTGAGTACTAAGCACCGAGCACCCTGAGTACTGAGCACTGAGCACCCCGAGTACTGAGCACCGAGCACCCCGAGCACTGAGCACCCACAACCCCGAGCACCGAGCACCCTGAGTACTGAGCACCCAGCACCCTGAGCACTGAACACACAGCACCCTGAATACAGAAAACCCCTAGCACTGAGAACCCAGCACCCTGAGTACTGAGCACCGAGCACACTGAGCACTGAGCACCCAGCACCCCGAGCACTGAGCACCCAGCACCCTGAGTACTGAGCACGAGCACCCTGAGTACTGAGCACCCAGCACCCCGAGCACTGAGTACCCAGCACCCTGAGCACTGAGCACCCAGCACACTGAGCACTGAGCACCAAGCACCCTGAGCACTGAGCACCCAGCACCCCGAGCACTGAGCACCCAGCACCCTGAGTACTGAGCACTGAGCACCCAGCACCCCGAGCACTGAGCACCCAGCACCCCGAGCACTAAGCACACAGCACCCAGAGCACTGAGGACCCAGCACCCTGAGCACTGAGCACCCAGCACCCTGAGTACTGAGCACCGAGCACCCTGAGTACTGAGCACCCAGCACCCTGAGCACTGATCAACCAGCACCCTGAGTACTGAGCACCAAGTACCCTGAGTACTGAGCACCCAGCACCCCGAGCACTGAGCAAACAGCACCCTGAGTACTGAGCACTGAGAACACAGCACCCCGAGCAATGAGCACCCAGCACCCTGTGTACTGAGCACTGAGTACCCAGTACCCTGAGCACTGAGACCCAGCACCCTGAAAACTGAGCACCCAGCACCCCGAGTACTGAGCACCCAGCACCCCGAGCACTGAGCACCCAGCACCCCGAGCACTGAGCACCCAGCACCCCGAGCAATGAGCACCCAGCACCCTGAGTACTGAGCACCCAGCACCCCGAGTACTGAGCACCCAGCAACCTGAGAACTGAGCAGCCAGCACCCCGAGCACTGAGCACCCAGCACACTGAGCACTGAGCACCCAGCACCCTGAGTACTGAGCACTGAGCACCCTGAGTACTGAGAACCCAGCACCCCGAGCACTGAGCACCGAGCACCCCGAGCACTGAGCACCCAGCGCCCCGAGCACTGAGCACCCAGCACCCCGAGCACTGATCACCCAGCACCCTGAGCACTGAGCACCCAGCACCCTGAGCACTGAGCACCCAGCACCCCAAGCACTGAGCACCCAGCACCCCGAGCACTGAGCACCCAGCACCCTGAGTACTGAGCACCCAGCACCCTGAGTACTGAGCACCCAGCACCCTGAGCACTGAGCACCCAGCACCCTGAGTACTAAGCACCCAACACCCCAAGCACTGAGCACCCTGAGTACTGAGCACCCAGCACCACAAGCACTGAGCACCCTGAATACTGAGCACCCAGCACCCTGAGTAATGAGCACCCAGCACCCCGAGCACTGAGCACCCAGCACCCTGAGCACTGAGCACCGAGCACCCTGAGCACTGAGCACCCAGCACCCTGAGGACTGAGCACCCAGCACCCTGAGCACTGAGCACACAGCACCCTGAGCACTGAGCACCCTGAGTACTGAGCACTGAGCACCCTGAGTACTGAGCACCCAGCACCCCGAGTACTGAGCACCCAGCACCCCGAGCACTGAGTACCCAGCACCCTGAGCACTGAGTACCCAGCACCCTGAGCAATGAGCACCCAGCACATTGAGCAATGAGCACCCAGCACCCTGAGCACTGAGCACCCAGCACCCTGAGTACTGAGCACTGAGCACCCAGCACCCCGAGCACTGAGCACCCAGCACCCTGAGTACTGAGCACTGAGCACCCAGCACCCCGAGCACTGAGCAACGAGCACCCCAAGCACTGAGCACCCAGCACCCCGAGCACTGTGCACCCAGCACCCTGAGGACTGAGCACCCAGCACCCTGAGCACTGAGCACCCAGCACCCCGAGCACTGAGCACCCAGCACCCCGAGCACTGAGCACTCAGCACCCCGAGCACTGAGCACCCAGCACCCCGAGCACTGAGCACCCAGCACCCTGAGTACTGTGCACCCAGCACCCCGAGTACTGAGCACCCAGCACCCTGAGTACTGAGCACCCAGCACCCGGAGCACTAAGCACCCAGCACCCCGAGCACTGAGGACCCAGCACCCTGAGCACTGAGCACCCAGCACCCTGAGTACTGAGCACCGACCACTCTGAGTACTGAGCACCCAGCACCCTGAGTACTGAGCACCCAGCACACTGAGTACTGAGCACCCAGCACCCTGAGCACTGATCACCCAGCACCCTGAGTACTGAGCACCAAGTACCCTGAGTACTGAGCACCCAGCACCCCGAGCACTGAGCACCCAGCACCCTGAGTACTGAGCACTGAGCACCCAGCACCCCGAGCACTGAGCACCCAGCACCCTGTGTACTGAGCACTGAGTACCCAGTACCCCGAGCACTGAGACCCAGCACCCTGAGAACTGAGCACCCAGCACGCCGAGTACTGAGCACCGAGCACCCCAAGCACTGAGCACCCAGCACCCCGAGCACTGAGCACCCAGCACCCCGAGCAATGAGCACCCAGAACCCTGAGTACTGAGCACCCAGCACCCCGAGTACTGAGCACCCAGCAACCTGAGAACCGAGCAGCCAGCACCCCGAGCACTGAGCACCCAGCACACTGAGCACTGAGCACCCAGCACCCTGAGTATTGAGCACTGAGCACCCTGAGTACTGAGCACCCAGCACCCCGAGCACTGAGCACCGAGCACCCCGAGCACTGAGCACCCAGCGCCCCGAGCACTGAGCACCCAGCACCCCGAGCACTGATCACACAGCACGTGAGCACTGAGCACCCAGCACCCTGAGCACTGAGCACCCAGCACCCCGAGCACTGAGCACCCAGCACCCTGAGCACTGAGCACCCAGCACCCTGAGTACTGAGCACCCAGCAACCTGAGTACTGAGCACCCAGCACCCTGAGCACTGAGCACCCAGCACCCTGAGTACTAAGTACCCAACACCCCAAGCACTGAGCACCCTGAGTACTGAGCACCCAGCACCACATGCACTGAGCACCCTGAATACTGAGCACCCAGCACCCTGAGTAATGAGCACCCAGCACCCCGAGCACTGAGCACCCAGCACCCTGAGCACTGAGCACCGAGCACCCTGAGCACTGAGCACCCAGCACCCTGAGGACTGAGCACCCAGCACCCCGAGCACTGAGCACACAGCACCCTGAGCACTGAGCACCCTGAGTACTGAGCACTGAGCACCCTGAGTACCGAGCACCCAGCACCCTGAGTACTGAGCACCCAGCACCCCGAGCACTGAGTACCCAGCACCCCGAGCACTGAGTACCCAGCACCCTGAGCACTGAGCACCCAGCACCCTGAGCTCTGAGCACCCAGCACCCCGAGCACTGAGCACCCAGCACCTCGAGCACTGAGCACCCAGCACCCCGAGCACTGAGCACCCAGCACCCCGAGCACTGAGCACCCAGCACCCCGAGCACTGAGCACCCAGCACCCTGAGTACTGAGCACTGAGCGCCCAGCACCCTGAGCACTGAGCACCGAACACCCCGAGCACTGAGCACCCAGCACCCCGAGCACTGAGCACCCAGCACCCCGAGCACTGAGCACCCAGCACCCCGAGCACTGAGCACCCAGCACCCCGAGCACTGAGCACCCAGCACCCCGAGTACTGAGCACCCAGCACCCTGAGTACTGAGCACCCAGCACCCTGAGCACTGAGCACCCAGCACCCTGAGTACTGAGCACCCAACACCCCAAGCACTGAGCACCCTGAATACTGAGCACCCAGCACCCCAAGCACTGAGCACCCTGAGTACTGAGCACCCAGCCCCCTGAGTAATGAGCACCCAGCACCCCGAGCACTGAACACCCAGCACCCTGAGTACTGAGCACCGAGCACCCTGAGTACTGAGCAGCCAGCACCCTGAGTACTGAGCACCCAGCGTACTGAGCACCGAGCACCCAGCACCCTGTGTACTGAGCACCCAGCACCCTGAGCACTGAGCACCCAGCACCCTGAGTACTGAGCACCGAGCACCCCGAGTACTGAGCACCCAGCACCCTGAGTACTGAGCTCCCAGCACCCTGAGCACTGAGCACCCAGCACCCTGAGGACTGAGCACCCAGCACCCCGAGCACTGAGCACACAGCACCCTGAGCACTGAGCACCCTGAGTACTGAGCACTGAGCACCCTGAGTACCGAGCACCCAGCACCCTGAGTACTGAGCACCCAGCACCCCGAGCACTGAGTACCCAGCACCCCGAGCACTGAGTACCCAGCACCCTGAGCACTGAGCACCCAGCACCCTGAGCTCTGAGCACCCAGCACCCCGAGCACTGAGCACCCAGCACCTCGAGCACTGAGCACCCAGCACCCCGAGCACTGAGCACCCAGCACCCCGAGCACTGAGCACCCAGCACCCCGAGCACTGAGCACCCAGCACCCTGAGTACTGAGCACTGAGCGCCCAGCACCCTGAGCACTGAGCACCGAACACCCCGAGCACTGAGCACCCAGCACCCCGAGCACTGAGCACCCAGCACCCCGAGCACTGAGCACCCAGCACCCCGAGCACTGAGCACCCAGCACCCCGAGCACTGAGCACCCAGCACCCCGAGTACTGAGCACCCAGCACCCTGAGTACTGAGCACCCAGCACCCTGAGCACTGAGCACCCAGCACCCTGAGTACTGAGCACCCAACACCCCAAGCACTGAGCACCCTGAATACTGAGCACCCAGCACCCCAAGCACTGAGCACCCTGAGTACTGAGCACCAAGCCCCCTGAGTAATGAGCACCCAGCACCCCGAGCACTGAACACCCAGCACCCTGAGTACTGAGCACCGAGCACCCTGAGTACTGAGCAGCCAGCACCCTGAGTACTGAGCACCCAGCGTACTGAGCACCGAGCACCCAGCACCCTGTGTACTGAGCACCCAGCACCCTGAGCACTGAGCACCCAGCACCCTGAGTACTGAGCACCGAGCACCCCGAGTACTGAGCACCCAGCACCCTGAGTACTGAGCTCCCAGCACCCTGAGCACTGAGCACCCAGCACCCTGAGTACTGAGCACCGAGCACCCCTAGCACTGAGCACCCTGAGTACTGAGCACCCAGCCCCCTGAGTAATGAGCACCCAGCACCCCGAGCACTGAGCACCCAGCACCCTGAGTACTGAGCACCGAGCACCCTGAGTACTGAGCACCCAGCACCCTGAGTACTGAGCACCGAGCACCCTGATTACTGAGCAGCCAGCACCCTGAGTACTGAGCACCCAGCGTACTGAGCACCGAGCACCCAGCACCCTGAGTACTGAGCACCCAGCACCCTGAGCACTGAGCACCCAGCACCCTGAGTACTGAGCACCGAGCACCCCGAGTACTGAGCACCCAGCACCCTGAGTACTGAGCACCCAGCACCCTGAGCACTGAGCACCCAGCACCCTGAGTACTGAGCACCGAGCACCCCAAGCACTGAGCACCCTGAGTACTGAGCACCCAGCCCCCTGAGTAATGAGCACCCAGCACCCCGAGCACTGAGCACCCAGCACCCTGAGTACTGAGCACCGAGCACCCTGAGTACTGAGCACCGAGCACCCTGAGTACTGAGCAGCCAGCACCCTGAGTACTGAGCACCCAGCGTACTGAGCACCGAGCACCCAGCACCCTAAGTACTGAGCACCCAGCACCCTGAGCACTGAGCACCCAGCACCCTGAGTACTGAGCACCGAGCACCCCGAGTACTGAGCACCCAGCACCCCGAGCACTGAGCACCCAGCACCCTGAGCACTGAGCACCCAGCACCCCGAGCACTGAGCACCCAGCACCCCGAGCACTGAGCACTAAGCACCCTGAGCACTGAGCACCCAGCACCTCGAGCACCGAGCACCCTGAGTACTAAGCACCGAGCACCCTGAGCACTGAGCACCCAGCACCCTGAGCACTGAGCACCCAGCACCCTGAGTACTGAGCACCCAGGACCCCGAGCACTGAGCACCCAGCACCCTGAGTACTGAGCACCCAGCACCCTGAGCACTGAGCACCGAGCACCCTGAGCACTGAGCACACAGCACCCTGAGGACTGAGCACCCAGCGCCCCGAGCACTGAGCACAGAGCACCCTGAGCACTGAGCACCCTGAGTACTGATCACTGAGCACCCTGAGTACTGAGCACTGAGCACCCTGAGTCCTGAGCACCCAGCACCCTGAGTACTGAGCACCCAGCACCCCGAGCACTGAGTACCCAGCACCCTGAGCACTGAGTACCCAGCACCCTGAGCACTGAGCACCCAGCACATTGAGCAATGAGCACCCAGCACCCTGAGCACTGAGCACCCAGCACCCTGAGTACTGAGCACTGAGCACCCAGCACCCCGAGCACTGAGCACACAGCACCCTGAGTACTGAGCAATGAGCACCCAGCACCCCGAGCACTGAGCAACGAGCACCCCAAGCACTGAGCACCCAGCACCCCGAGCACTGTGCACCCAGCACCCTGAGCACTGAGCACCCAGCACCCTGAGCACTGAGCACCCAGCACCCCGAGCCTGAGCACCCAGCACCCCGAGCACTGAGCACTCAGCACCCCGAGCACTGAGCACCCAGCACCCCGAGCACTGAGCACCCAGCACCCCGAGCACTGAGCACCCAGCACCCTGAGTACTGAGCACTGAGCGCCCAGCACCCCGAGCACTGAGCACCGAGCACCCCGAGCACTGAGCACCCAGCACCCCGAGCACTGAGCACCCATCACCCCGAGCACTGAGCACCCAGCACCCCGAGCACTGAGCACCCAGCACCCTGTGTACTGAGCACTGAGTACACAGCACCCCGAGCACTGAGCACCCAGCACCCTGAGCACTGAGCACCCTGAGTACTGAGCACCCAGCACCCTGAGCACTGAGCACCCAGCACCCCGAGCACTGAGCACCCAGCACCCAGAGCACTGAGCACTGAGCACCCTGAGTACTGAGCACTGAGCACCCTGAGCACTGAGCACCGAGCACCCTGAGTACTGAGCACTGAGCACCCTGAGCACTGAGCACCCTGCACCCTGAGTACTGAGCACTGAGCACCATGAGTACTGAGCACCCAGCACTCTGAGCACTGAGCACCCAGCACCCTGAGCACTGAGACACCCAGCACCCCGAGCACTGAGCACCCAGCACCCCGAGCACTGAGCACCCTGCACCCTGAGCACTGAGCCTGAGCACCCTGAGTACTGAGCACTGAGCACCCTGAGTACTGAGCACTGAGCACCCTGAGTACTGAGCACCCAGCACCCCGAGCACTGAGCACCGAGCACCCTGAGCACTGAGCACCCAGCACCCTGAGTACTAAGCAGCCAGCACCATGAGTACTGAGCACCCAGCACCCTGAGTACTGAGCACCCAGCGTACTGAGCACCGAGCACCCCGAGCACTGAGCACCCAGCACCCTGAGTACTGAGCACCCAGCACCCTGAGCACTGAGCACGCAGCACCCTGAGTACTGAGCACCGAGCACCCTGAGTACTGAGCACCCAGCACCCTGAGTACTGAGCACCCAGCACCCTGAGTACTGAGCACCCAGCGTACTGAGCACCGAGCACCCAGCACCCTGAGTACTGAGCACCCAGCACCCTGAGCACTGAGCACCCAGCACCCTGAGTACTGAGCACTGAGCACCCCGAGTACTGAGCACCGAGCACACCGAGCACTGAGCACCCAGCACCCCGAGCACCGAGCACCCTGTGTACTGAGCACCCTGAGGACTGAGCACCCAGCACCCAGAGCACTGAGAACCCAGCACCCTGAGTACTGAGCACTGATCACCCTGAGCACTGAGCACCCAGCACCCCGAGCACTGAGCACCCAGCACCCCGAGCACTGAGCACCCAGCACCCTGAGTACTGAGCACCCAGCACCCTGAGTACTGAGCACCCAGCACCCTGAGCACTGAGCACCCAGCACCCTGAGTACTAAGCACCCAACACCCCAAGCACTGAGCACCCTGAGTACTGAGCACCCAGCAAAACAAGCACTGAGCACCCTGAATACTGAGCACCCAGCACCCTGAGTAATGAGCACCCAGCACCTCGAGCACTGAGCACCCAGCACCCTGAGCACTGAGCACCGAGCACCCTGAGCACTGAGCACCCAGCACCCTGAGGACAGAGCACCCAGCACCCCGAGCACTGAGCACACAGCACCCTGAGCACTGAGCACCCTGAGTACTGAGCACTGAGCACCCTGAGTACTGAGCACCCAGCACCCTGAGTACTGAGCACACAGCACCCCGAGCACTGAGTACCCAGCACCCTGAGCACTGAGTACCCAGCACCCTGAGCACTGAGCACCCAGCACATTGAGCAATGAGCACCCAGCACCCTGAGCACTGAGCACCCAGCACCCTGAGTACTGAGCACTGAGCACCCAGCACCCCGAGCACTGAGCACACAGCACCCTGAGTACTGAGCAATGAGCACCCAGCACCCCGAGCACTGAGCAACGAGCACCCCAAGCACTGAGCACCCAGCACCCCGAGCACTGTGCACCCAGCACCCTGAGCACTGAGCACCCAGCACCCTGAGGACTGAGCACCCAGCACCCCGAGCCTGAGCACCCAGCACCCCGAGCACTGAGCACTCAGCACCCCGAGCACTGAGCACCCAGCACCCCGAGCACTGAGCACCCAGCACCCCGAGCACTGAGCACCCAGCACCCTGAGTACTGAGCACTGAGCGCCCAGCACCCCGAGCACTGAGCACCGAGCACCCCGAGCACTGAGCACCCAGCACCCCGAGCACTGAGCACCCATCACCCCGAGCACTGAGCACCCAGCACCCCGAGCACTGAGCACCCAGCACCCTGTGTACTGAGCACTGAGTACACAGCACCCCGAGCACTGAGCACCCAGCACCCTGAGCACTGAGCACCCTGAGTACTGAGCACCCAGCACCCTGAGCACTGAGCACCCAGCACCCCGAGCACTGAGCACCCAGCACCCAGAGCACTGAGCACTGAGCACCCTGAGTACTGAGCACTGAGCACCCTGAGCACTGAGCACCGAGCACCCTGAGTACTGAGCACTGAGCACCCTGAGCACTGAGCACCCTGCACCCTGAGTACTGAGCACTGAGCACCATGAGTACTGAGCACCCAGCACTCTGAGCACTGAGCACCCAGCACCCTGAGCACTGAGACACCCAGCACCCCGAGCACTGAGCACCCAGCACCCCGAGCACTGAGCACCCTGCACCCTGAGCACTGAGCCTGAGCACCCTGAGTACTGAGCACTGAGCACCCTGAGTACTGAGCACTGAGCACCCTGAGTACTGAGCACCCAGCACCCCGAGCACTGAGCACCGAGCACCCTGAGCACTGAGCACCCAGCACCCTGAGTACTAAGCACCCAGCACCCTGAGTACTGAGCACCCAGCACCCTGAGTACTGAGCACCCAGCGTACTGAGCACCGAGCACCCCGAGCACTGAGCACCCAGCACCCTGAGTACTGAGCACCCAGCACCCTGAGCACTGAGCACCCAGCACCCTGAGTACTGAGCACCGAGCACCCTGAGTACTGAGCACCCAGCTCCCTGAGTACTGAGCACCCAGCACCCTGAGTACTGAGCACCCAGCGTACTGAGCACCGAGCACCCAGCACCCTGAGTACTGAGCACCCAGCACCCTGAGCACTGAGCACCCAGCACCCTGAGTACTGAGCACTGAGCACCCCGAGTACTGAGCACCGAGCACACCGAGCACTGAGCACCCAGCACCCTGAGCACCGAGCACCCTGTGTACTGAGCACCCAGCACCCTGAGCACTGAGCACCCTGCACCCTGAGCACTGAGCACCCAGCACCCTGAGTACTGAGCAGCGAGCACCCCGAGCACTGAGCACCCAGCACCCTGAGCACTGAGCAACCTTAGTACTGAGCACTGAGCACCCTGAGTACTGAGCACTGAGCACCCTGAGTACTGAGCACCCAGCACCCTGTGTACTGAGCACCCAGCTCCCTGAGCAATGATCACCCTGAGTACTGAGCACCCAGCACCTTGAGCACTGAGCACCGAGCACACTGAGCACTGAGCAACCAGCACCCCAAGCACTGAGCACCCAGCACCCTGAGTACTAAGCACCGAGCACCCTGAGTACTGAGCACTGAGCACCCCGAGTACTGAGCAGCGAGCACCCCGAGCACTGAGCACCCACAACCCCGAGCACCGAGCACCCTGAGTACTGAGCACCCAGCACCCTGAGCACTGAACACACAGCACCCTGAGTACAGAAAACCCCTAGCACTGAGAACCCAGCACCCTGAGTACTGAGCACCGAGCACACTGAGCACTGAGCACCCAGCACCCCGAGCACTGAGCACCCAGCACCCTGAGTACTGAGCACGAGCACCCTGAGTACTGAGCACCCAGCACCCCGAGCACTGAGTACCCAGCACCCTGAGCACTGAGCACCCAGCACACTGAGCACTGAGCACCAAGCACCCTGAGCACTGAGCACCCAGCACCCCGAGCACTGAGCACCCAGCACCCTGAGTACTGAGCACTGAGCACCCAGCACCCCGAGCACTGAGCACCCAGCACCCCGAGCACTAAGCACACAGCACCCAGAGCACTGAGGACCCAGCACCCTGAGCACTGAGCACCCAGCACCCTGAGTACTGAGCACCGAGCACCCTGAGTACTGAGCACCCAGCACCCTGAGCACTGATCACCCAGCACCCTGAGTACTGAGCACCAAGTACCCTGAGTACTGAGCACCCAGCACCCCGAGCACTGAGCAAACAGCACCCTGAGTACTGAGCACTGAGAACACAGCACCCCGAGCAATGAGCACCCAGCACCTTGTGTACTGAGCACTGAGTACCCAGTACCCCGAGCACTGAGACCCAGCACCCTAAGCACTGAGCACCCAGCACCCCGAGTACTGAGCACCCAGCACCCCGAGCACTGAGCACCCAGCACCCCGAGCACTGAGCACCCAGCACCCCGAGCAATGACCACCCAGCACCCTGAGTACTGAGCACCCAGCACCCCGAGTACTGAGCACCCAGCAACCTGAGAACTGAGCAGCCAGCACCCCGAGCACTGAGCACCCAGCACACTGAGCACTGAGCACCCAGCACCCTGAGTACTGAGCACTGAGCACCCTGAGTACTGAGCACCCAGCACCCCGAGCACTGAGCACCGAGCACCCCGAGCACTGAGCACATAGCGCCCCGAGCACTGAGCACCCAGCACCCCGAGCACTGATCACCCAGCACCCTGAGCACTGAGCACCCAGCACCCTGAGCACTGAGCACCCAGCACCCCAAGCACTGAGCACCCAACACCTCGAGCACTGAGCACCCAGCACCCTGAGTACTGAGCACCCAGCACCCTGAGAACTGAGCACCCAGCACCCTGAGCACTGAGCACCCAGCACCCTGAGTACTAAGCACCCAACACCCCAAGCACTGAGCACCCTGAGTACTGAGCACCCAGCACCACAAGCACTGAGCACCCTGAATACTGAGCACCCAGCACCCTGAGTAATGAGCGCCCAGCACCCCGAGCACTGAGCACCCAGCACCCTGAGCACTGAGCACCGAGCACCCTGAGCACTGAGCACCCAGCACCCTGAGGACTGAGCACCCAGCACCCTGAGCACTGAGCACACAGCACCCTGAGCACTGAGCACCCTGAGTACTGAGCACTGAGCACCCTGAGTACTGAGCACCCAGCACCCCGAGTACTGAGCACCCAGCACCCCGAGCACTGAGTACCCAGCACCCTGAGCACTGAGTACCCAGCACCCTGAGCACTGAGTACCCAGCACCCTGAGCAATGAGCACCCAGCACATTGAGCAATGAGCACCCAGCACCCTGAGCACTGAGCACCCAGCACCCTGAGTACTGAGCACTGAGCACCCAGCACCCCGAGCACTGAGCACCCAGCACCCTGAGTACTGAGCACTGAGCACCCAGCACCCCGAGCACTGAGCAACGAGCACGCCAAGCACTGAGCACCCAGCACCCCGAGCACTGTGCACCCAGCACCCTGAGCACTGAGCACCCAGCACCCTGAGCACTGAGCACCCAGCACCCCGAGCACTGAGCACCCAGCACCCCGAGCACTGAGCACTCAGCACCCCGAGCACTGAGCACCCAGCACCCCGAGCACTGAGCACCCAGCACCCTGAGTACTGTGCACCCAGCACCCCGAGTACTGAGCACCCAGCACCCTGAGTACTGAGCACCCAGCACCCGGAGCACTAAGCACCCAGCACCCCGAGCACTGAGGACCCAGCACCCTGAGCACTGAGCACCCAGCACCCTGAGTACTGAGCACCGACCACTCTGAGTACTGAGCACCCAGCACCCTGAGTACTGAGCACCCAGCACACTGAGTACTGAGCACCCAGCACCCTGAGCACTGATCACCCAGCACCCTGAGTACTGAGCACCAAGTACCCTGAGTACTGAGTACCCAGCACCCCGAGCACTGAGCACCCAGCACCCTGAGTACTGAGCACTGAGCACCCAGCACCCCGAGCACTGAGCACCCAGCACCCTGTGTACTGAGCACTGAGTACCCAGTACCCCGAGCACTGAGACCCAGCACCCTGAGAACTGAGCACCCAGCACGCCGAGTACTGAGCACCGAGCACCCCAAGCACTGAGCACCCAGCACCCCGAGCACTGAGCACCCAGCACCCCGAGCAATGAGCACCCAGAACCCTGAGTACTGAGCACCCAGCACCCCGAGTACTGAGCACCCAGCAACCTGAGAACCGAGCAGCCAGCACCCCTAGCACTGAGCACCCAGCACACTGAGCACTGAGCACCCAGCACCCTGAGTATTGAGCACTGAGCACCCTGAGTACTGAGCACCCAGCACCCCGAGCACTGAGCACCGAGCACCCCGAGCACTGAGCACCCAGCGCCCCGAGCACTGAGCACCCAGCACCCCGAGCACTGATCACACAGCACGTGAGCACTGAGCACCCAGCACCCTGAGCACTGAGCACCCAGCACCCCGAGCACTGAGCACCCAGCACCCTGAGCACTGAGCACCCAGCACCCTGAGTACTGAGCACCCAGCAACCTGAGTACTGAGCACCCAGCACCCTGAGCACTGAGCACCCAGCACCCTGAGTACTAAGTACCCAACACCCCAAGCACTGAGCACCCTGAGTACTGAGCACCCAGCACCACATGCACTGAGCACCCTGAATACTGAGCACCCAGCACCCTGAGTAATGAGCACCCAGCACCCCGAGCACTGAGCACCCAGCACCCTGAGCACTGAGCACCGAGTACCCTGAGCACTGAGCACCCAGCACCCTGAGGACTGAGCACCCAGCACCCCGAGCACTGAGCACACAGCACCCTGAGCACTGAGCACCCTGAGTACTGAGCACTGAGCACCCTGAGTACCGAGCACCCAGCACCCTGAGTACTTTGCACCCAGCACCCCGAGCACTGAGTACCCATGACCCCGAGCACTGAGTACCCAGCACCCTGAGCACTGAGCACCCAGCACCCTGAGCTCTGAGCACCCAGCACCCCGAGCACTGAGCACCCAGCACCTCGAGCACTGAGCACCCAGCACCCCGAGCACTGAGCACCCAGCACCCCGAGCACTGAGCACCCAGCACCCCGAGCACTGAGCACCCAGCACCCTGAGTACTGAGCACTGAGCGCCCAGCACCCCGAGCACTGAGCACCGAACACCCCGAGCACTGAGCACCCAGCACCCCGAGCACTGAGCACCCAGCACCCCGAGCACTGAGCACCCAGCACCCCGAGCACTGAGCACCCAGCACCCCGAGCACTGAGCACCCAGCACCCCGAGTACTGAGCACCCAGCACCCTGAGTACTGAGCACCCAGCACCCTGAGCACTGAGCACCCAGCACCCTGAGTACTGAGCACCCAACACCCCAAGCACTGAGCACCCTGAATACTGAGCACCCAGCACCCCAAGCACTGAGCACCCTGAGTACTGAGCACCCAGCCCCCTGAGTAATGAGCACCCAGCACCCCGAGCACTGAACACCCAGCACCCTGAGTACTGAGCACCGAGCACCCTGAGTACTGAGCAGCCAGCACCCTGAGTACTGAGCACCCAGCGTACTGAGCACCGAGCACCCAGCACCCTGTGTACTGAGCACCCAGCACCCTGAGCACTGAGCACCCAGCACCCTGAGTACTGTGCACCGAGCACCCCGAGTACTGAGCACCCAGCACCCTGAGTACTGAGCTCCCAGCACCCTGAGCACTGAGCACCCAGCACCCTGAGTACTGAGCACCGAGCACCCCTAGCACTGAGCACCCTGAGTACTGAGCACCCAGCCCCCTGAGTAATGAGCACCCAGCACCCCGAGCACTGAGCACCCAGCACCCTGAGTACTGAGCACCGAGCACCCTGAGTACTGAGCACCCAGCACCCTGAGTACTGAGCACCGAGCACCCTGATTACTGAGCAGCCAGCACCCTGAGTACTGAGCACCCAGCGTACTGAGCACCGAGCACCCAGCACCCTGAGTACTGAGCACCCAGCACCCTGAGCACTGAGCACCCAGCACCCTGAGTACTGAGCACCGAGCACCCCGAGTACTGAGCACCCAGCACCCTGAGTACTGAGCACCCAGCACCCTGAGCACTGAGCACCCAGCACCCTGAGTACTGAGCACCGAGCACCCCAAGCACTGAGCACCCTGAGTACTGAGCACCCAGCCCCCTGAGTAATGAGCACCCAGCACCCCGAGCACTGAGCACCCAGCACCCTGAGTACTGAGCACCGAGCACCCTGAGTACTGAGCACCGAGCACCCTGAGTACTGAGCAGCCAGCACCCTGAGTACTGAGCACCCAGCGTACTGAGCACCGAGCACCCAGCACCCTAAGTACTGAGCACCCAGCACCCTGAGCACTGAGCACCCAGCACCCTGAGTACTGAGCACCGAGCACCCCGAGTACTGAGCACCCAGCACCCCGAGCACTGAGCACCCAGCACCCTGAGCACTGAGCACCCAGCACCCCGAGCACTGAGCACCCAGCACCCCGAGCACTGAGCACTAAGCACCCTGAGCACTGAGCACCCAGCACCTCGAGCACCGAGCACCCTGAGTACTAAGCACCGAGCACCCTGAGCACTGAGCACCCAGCACCCTGAGCACTGAGCACCCAGCACCCTGAGTACTGAGCACCCAGGACCCCGAGCACTGAGCACCCAGCACCCTGAGTACTGAGCACCCAGCACCCTGAGCACTGAGCACCGAGCACCCTGAGCACTGAGCACACAGCACCCTGAGGACTGAGCACCCAGCGCCCCGAGCACTGAGCACAGAGCACACTGAGCACTGAGCACCCTGAGTACTGATCACTGAGCACCCTGAGTACTGAGCACCCTGAGTCCTGAGCACCCAGCACCCTGAGTACTGAGCACCCAGCACCCCGAGCACTGAGTACCCAGCACCCTGAGCACTGAGTACCCAGCACCCTGAGCACTGAGCACCCAGCACATTGAGCAATGAGCACCCAGCACCCTGAGCACTGAGCACCCAGCACCCTGAGTACTGAGCACTGAGCACCCAGCACCCCGAGCACTGAGCACACAGCACCCTGAGTACTGAGCAATGAGCACCCAGCACCCCGAGCACTGAGCAACGAGCACCCCAAGCACTGAGCACCCAGCACCCCGAGCACTGTGCACCCAGCACCCTGAGCACTGAGCACCCAGCACCCTGAGCACTGAGCACCCAGCACCCCGAGCCTGAGCACCCAGCACACCGAGCACTGAGCACTCAGCACCCCGAGCACTGAGCACCCAGCACCCCGAGCACTGAGCACCCAGCACCCCGAGCACTGAGCACCCAGCACCCTGAGTACTGAGCACTGAGCGCCCAGCACCCCGAGCACTGAGCACCGAGCACCCCGAGCACTGAGCACCCAGCACCCCGAGCACTGAGCACCCATCACCCCGAGCACTGAGCACCCAGCACCCCGAGCACTGAGCACCCAGCACCCTGTGTACTGAGCACTGAGTACACAGCACCCCGAGCACTGAGCACCCAGCACCCTGAGCACTGAGCACCCTGAGTACTGAGCACCCAGCACCCTGAGCACTGAGCACCCAGCACCCCGAGCACTGAGCACCCAGCACCCAGAGCACTGAGCACTGAGCACCCTGAGTACTGAGCACTGAGCACCCTGAGCACTGAGCACCGAGCACCCTGAGTACTGAGCACTGAGCACCCTGAGCACTGAGCACCCTGCACCCTGAGTACTGAGCACTGAGCACCATGAGTACTGAGCACCCAGCACTCTGAGCACTGAGCACCCAGCACCCTGAGCACTGAGACACCCAGCACCCCGAGCACTGAGCACCCAGCACCCCGAGCACTGAGCACCCTGCACCCTGAGCACTGAGCCTGAGCACCCTGAGTACTGAGCACTGAGCACCCTGAGTACTGAGCACTGAGCACGCTGAGTACTGAGCACCCAGCACCCCGAGCACTGAGCACCGAGCACCCTGAGCACTGAGCACCCAGCACCCTGAGTACTAAGCAGCCAGCACCCTGAGTACTGAGCACCCAGCACCCTGAGTACTGAGCACCCAGCGTACTGAGCACCGAGCACCCCGAGCACTGAGCACCCAGCACCCTGAGTACTGAGCACCCAGCACCCTGAGCACTGAGCACGCAGCACCCTGAGTACTGAGCACCGAGCACCCTGAGTACTGAGCACCCAGCACCCTGAGTACTGAGCACCCAGCACCCTGAGTACTGAGCACCCAGCGTACTGAGCACCGAGCACCCAGCACCCTGAGTACTGAGCACCCAGCACCCTGAGCACTGAGCACCCAGCACCCTGAGTACTGAGCACTGAGCACCCCGAGTACTGAGCACCGAGCACACCGAGCACTGAGCACCCAGCACCCCGAGCACCGAGCACCCTGTGTACTGAGCACCCAGCACCCTGAGCACTGATCACCCAGCACCCTGAGCACTGAGCACCCAGCACCCTGAGCACTGAGCACCCAGCACCCCGAGCACTGAGCACCCAGCACCCCGAGCACTGAGCACCCAGCACCCTGAGTACTGAGCACCCAGCACCCTGAGTACTGAGCACCCAGCACCCTGAGCACTGAGCACCCAGCACCCTGAGTACTAAGCACCCAACACCCCAAGCACTGAGCACCCTGAGTACTGAGCACCCAGCACCACAAGCACTGAGCACCCTGAATACTGAGCACCCAGCACCCTGAGTAATGAGCACCCAGCACCTCGAGCACTGAGCACCCAGCACCCTGAGCACTGAGCACCGAGCACCCTGAGCACTGAGCACCCAGCACCCTGAGGACAGAGCACCCAGCACCCCGAGCACTGAGCACACAGCACCCTGAGCACTGAGCACCCTGAGTACTGAGCACTGAGCACCCTGAGTACTGAGCACCCAGCACCCTGAGTACTGAGCACACAGCACCCCGAGCACTGAGTACCCAGCACCCTGAGCACTGAGTACCCAGCACCCTGAGCACTGAGCACCCAGCACATTGAGCAATGAGCACCCAGCACCCTGAGCACTGAGCACCCAGCACCCTGAGTACTGAGCACTGAGCACCCAGCACCCCGAGCACTGAGCACACAGCACCCTGAGTACTGAGCAATGAGCACCCAGCACCCCGAGCACTGAGCAACGAGCACCCCAAGCACTGAGCACCCAGCACCCCGAGCACTGTGCACCCAGCACCCTGAGCACTGAGCACCCAGCACCCTGAGCACTGAGCACCCAGCACCCCGAGCCTGAGCACCCAGCACCCCGAGCACTGAGCACTCAGCACCCCGAGCACTGAGCACCCAGCACCCAGAGCACTGAGCACCCAGCACCCCGAGCACTGAGCACCCAGCACCCTGAGTACTGAGCACTGAGCGCCCAGCACCCCGAGCACTGAGCACCGAGCACCCCGAGCACTGAGCACCCAGCACCCCGAGCACTGAGCACCCATCACCCCGAGCACTGAGCACCCAGCACCCCGAGCACTGAGCACCCAGCACCCTGTGTACTGAGCACTGAGTACACAGCACCCCGAGCACTGAGCACCCAGCACCCTGAGCACTGAGCACCCTGAGTACTGAGCACCCAGCACCCTGAGCACTGAGCACCCAGCACCCCGAGCACTGAGCACCCAGCACCCAGAGCACTGAGCACTGAGCACCCTGAGTACTGAGCACTGAGCACCCTGAGCACTGAGCACCGAGCACCCTGAGTACTGAGCACTGAGCACCCTGAGCACTGAGCACCCTGCACCCTGAGTACTGAGCACTGAGCACCATGAGTACTGAGCACCCAGCACTCTGAGCACTGAGCACCCAGCACCCTGAGCACTGAGACACCCAGCACCCCGAGCACTGAGCACCCAGCACCCCGAGCACTGAGCACCCTGCACCCTGAGCACTGAGCCTGAGCACCCTGAGTACTGAGCACTGAGCACCCTGAGTACTGAGCACTGAGCACCCTGAGTACTGAGCACCCAGCACCCCGAGCACTGAGCACCGAGCACCCTGAGCACTGAGCACCCAGCACCCTGAGTACTAAGCACCCAGCACCCTGAGTACTGAGCACCCAGCACCCTGAGTACTGAGCACCCAGCGTACTGAGCACCGAGCACCCCGAGCACTGAGCACCCAGCACCCTGAGTACTGAGCACCCAGCACCCTGAGCACTGAGCACCCAGCACCCTGAGTACTGAGCACCGAGCACCCTGAGTACTGAGCACCCAGCACCCTGAGTACTGAGCACCCAGCACCCTGAGTACTGAGCACCCAGCGTACTGAGCACCGAGCACCCAGCACCCTGAGTACTGAGCACCCAGCACCCTGAGCACTGAGCACCCAGCACCCTGAGTACTGAGCACTGAGCACCCCGAGTAATGAGCACCGAGCACACCGAGCACTGAGCACCCAGCACCCTGAGCACCGAGCACCCTGTGTACTGAGCACCCAGCACCCTGAGCACTGAGCACCCTGCACCCTGAGCACTGAGCACCCAGCACCCTGAGTACTGAGCACCGAGCACCCCGAGCACTGAGCACCCAGCACCCTGAGCACTGAGCAACCTTAGTACTGAGCACTGAGCACCCTGAGTACTGAGCACTGAGCACCCTGAGTACTGAGCACCCAGCACCCTGTGTACTGAGCACCCAGCTCCCTGAGCAATGATCACCCTGAGTACTGAGCACCCAGCACCTTGAGCACTGAGCACCGAGCACACTGAGCACTGAGCAACCAGCACCCCAAGCACTGAGCACCCAGCACCCTGAGTACTAAGCACCGAGCACCCTGAGTACTGAGCACTGAGCACCCCGAGAACTGAGCACCGAGCACCCCGAGCACTGAGCACCCACAACCCCGAGCACCGAGCACCCTGAGAACTGAGCACCCAGCACCCTGAGCACTGAACACACAGCACCCTGAGTACAGAAAACCCCTAGCACTGAGAACCCAGCACCCTGAGTACTGAGCACCGAGCACACTGAGCACTGAGCACCCAGCACCCCGAGCACTGAGCACCCAGCACCCTGAGTACTGAGCACGAGCACCCTGAGTACTGAGCACCCAGCACCCCGAGCACTGAGTACCCAGCACCCTGAGCACTGAGCACCCAGCACACTGAGCACTGAGCACCAAGCACCCTGAGCACTGAGCACCCAGCACCCCGAGCACTGAGCACCCAGCACCCTGAGTACTGAGCACTGAGCACCCAGCACCCCGAGCACTGAGCACCCAGCACCCCGAGCACTAAGCACACAGCACCCAGAGCACTGAGGACCCAGCACCCTGAGCACTGAGCACCCAGCACCCTGAGTACTGAGCACCGAGCACCCTGAGTACTGAGCACCCAGCACCCTGAGCACTGATCACCCAGCACCCTGAGTACTGAGCACCAAGTACCCTGAGTACTGAGCACCCAGCACCCCGAGCACTGAGCAAACAGCACCCTGAGTACTGAGCACTGAGAACACAGCACCCCGAGCAATGAGCACCCAGCACCCTGTGTACTGAGCACTGAGTACCCAGTACCCCGAGCACTGAGACCCAGCACCCTAAGCACTGAGCACCCAGCACCCCGAGTACTGAGCACCCAGCACCCCGAGCACTGAGCACCCAGCACCCCGAGCACTGAGCACCCAGCACCCCGAGCAATGAGCACCCAGCACCCTGAGTACTGAGCACCCAGCACCCCGAGTACTGAGCACCCAGCAACCTGAGAACTGAGCAGCCAGCACCCCGAGCACTGAGCACCCAGCACACTGAGCACTGAGCACCCAGCACCCTGAGTACTGAGCACTGAGCACCCTGAGTACTGAGCACCCAGCACCCCGAGCACTGAGCACCGAGCACCCCGAGCACTGAGCACCCAGCGCCCCGAGCACTGAGCACCCAGCACCCCGAGCACTGATCACCCAGCACCCTGAGCACTGAGCACCCAGCACCCTGAGCACTGAGCACCCAGCACCCCAAGCACTGAGCACCCAACACCTCGAGCACTGAGCACCCAGCACCCTGAGTACTGAGCACCCAGCACCCTGAGAACTGAGCACCCAGCACCCTGAGCACTGAGCACCCAGCACCCTGAGTACTAAGCACCCAACACCCCAAGCACTGAGCACCCTGAGTACTGAGCACCCAGCACCACAAGCACTGAGCACCCTGAATACTGAGCACCCAGCACCCTGAGTAATGAGCGCCCAGCACCCCGAGCACTGAGCACCCAGCACCCTGAGCACTGAGCACCGAGCACCCTGAGCACTGAGCACCCAGCACCCTGAGGACTGAGCACCCAGCACCCTGAGCACTGAGCACACAGCACCCTGAGCACTGAGCACCCTGAGTACTGAGCACTGAGCACCCTGAGTACTGAGCACCCAGCACCCCGAGTACTGAGCACCCAGCACCCCGAGCACTGAGTACCCAGCACCCTGAGCACTGAGTACCCAGCACCCTGAGCACTGAGCACCCAGCACATTGAGCAATGAGCACCCAGCACCCTGAGCACTGAGCACCCAGCACCCTGAGTACTGAGCACTGAGCACCCAGCACCCCGAGCACTGAGCACCCAGCACCCTGAGTACTGAGCACTGAGCACCCAGCACCCCGAGCACTGAGCAACGAGCACCCCAAGCACTGAGCACCCAGCACCCCGAGCACTGTGCACCCAGCACCCTGAGCACTGAGCACCCAGCACCCTGAGCACTGAGCACCCAGCACCCCGAGCACTGAGCACCCAGCACCCCGAGCACTGAGCACTCAGCACCCCGAGCACTGAGCACCCAGCACCCCGAGCACTGAGCACCCAGCACCCTGAGTACTGTGCACCCAGCACCCCGAGTACTGAGCACCCAGCACCCTGAGTACTGAGCACCCAGCACCCGGAGCACTAAGCACCCAGCACCCCGAGCACTGAGGACCCAGCACCCTGAGCACTGAGCACCCAGCACCCTGAGTACTGAGCACCGACCACTCTGAGTACTGAGCACCCAGCACCCTGAGTACTGAGCACCCAGCACCCTGAGCACTGATCACCCAGCACCCTGAGTACTGAGCACCAAGTACCCTGAGTACTGAGCACCCAGCACCCCGAGCACTGAGCACCCAGCACCCTGAGTACTGAGCACTGAGCACCCAGCACCCCGAGCACTGAGCACCCAGCACCCTGTGTACTGAGCACTGAGTACCCAGTACCCCGAGCACTGAGACCCAGCACCCTGAGAACTGAGCACCCAGCACCCCGAGTACTGAGCACCGAGCACCCCAAGCACTGAGCACCCAGCACCCCGAGCACTGAGCACCCAGCACCCCGAGCAATGAGCACCCAGAACCCTGAGTACTGAGCACCCAGCACCCCGAGTACTGAGCACCCAGCAACCTGAGAACCGAGCAGCCAGCACCCCGAGCACTGATCACCCAGCACACTGAGCACTGAGCACCCAGCACCCTGAGTATTGAGCACTGAGCACCCTGAGTACTGAGCACCCAGCACCCCGAGCACTGAGCACCGAGCACCCCGAGCACTGAGCACCCAGCGCCCCGAGCACTGAGCACCCAGCACCCCGAGCACTGATCACACAGCACGTGAGCACTGAGCACCCAGCACCCTGAGCACTGAGCACCCAGCACCCCGAGCACTGAGCACCCAGCACCCTGAGCACTGAGCACCCAGCACCCTGAGTACTGAGCACCCAGCACCCTGAGTACTGAGCACCCAGCACCCTGAGCACTGAGCACCCAGCACCCTGAGTACTAAGTACCCAACACCCCAAGCATTGAGCACCCTGAGTACTGAGCATCCAGCACCACATGCACTGAGCACCCTGAATACTGAGCACCCAGCACCCTGAGTAATGAGCACCCAGCACCCCGAGCACTGAGCACCCAGCACCCTGAGCACTGAGCACCGAGCACCCTGAGCACTGAGCACCCAGCACCCTGAGGACTGAGCACCCAGCACCCCGAGCACTGAGCACACAGCACCCTGAGCACTGAGCACCCTGAGTACTGAGCACTGAGCACCCTGAGTACTGAGCACCCAGCACCCTGAGTACTGAGCACCCAGCACCCCGAGCACTGAGTACCCAGCACCCCGAGCACTGAGTACCCAGCACCCTGAGCACTGAGCACCCAGCACCCTGAGCTCTGAGCACCCAGCACCCCGAGCACTGAGCACCCAGCACCCCGAGCACTGAGCACCCAGCACCCCGAGCACTGAGCACGAAGCACCCCGAGCACTGAGCACCCAGCACCCTGAGTACTGAGCACCCAACACCCCAAGCACTGAGCACCCTGAATACTGAGCACCCAGCACCCCAAGCACTGAGCACCCTGAGTACTGAGCACCCAGCCCCCTGAGTAATGAGCACCCAGCACCCCGAGCACTGAACACCCAGCACCCTGAGTACTGAGCACCGAGCACCCTGAGTACTGAGCAGCCAGCACCCTGAGTACTGAGCACCCAGCGTACTGAGCAACGAGCACCCAGCACCCTGTGTACTGAGCACCCAGCACCCTGAGCACTGAGCACCCAGCACCCTGAGTACTGAGCACCGAGCACCCCGAGTACTGAGCACCCAGCACCCTGAGTACTGAGCACCCAGCACCCTGAGCACTGAGCACCCAGCACCCTGAGTACTGAGCACCGAGCACCCCAAGCACTGAGCACCCTGAGTACTGAGCACCCAGCCCCCTGAGTAATGAGCACCCAGCACCCCGAGCACTGAGCACCCAGCACCCTGAGTACTGAGCACCGAGCACCCTGAGTACTGAGCACCCAGCACCCTGAGTACTGAGCACCGAGCACCCTGATTACTGAGCAGCCAGCACCCTGAGTACTGAGCACCCAGCGTACTGAGCACCGAGCACCCAGCACCCTGAGTACTGAGCACCCAGCACCCTGAGCACTGAGCACCCAGCACCCTGAGTACTGAGCACCGAGCACCCCGAGTACTGAGCACCCAGCACCCTGAGTACTGAGCACCCAGCACCCTGAGCACTGAGCACCCAGCACCCTGAGTACTGAGCACCGAGCACCCCAAGCACTGAGCACCCTGAGTACTGAGCACCCAGCCCCCTGAGTAATGAGCACCCAGCACCCCGAGCACTGAGCACCCAGCACCCTGAGTACTGAGCACCGAGCACCCTGAGTACTGAGCACCGAGCACCCTGAGTACTGAGCAGCCAGCACCCTGAGTACTGAGCACCCAGCGTACTGAGCACCGAGCACCCAGCACCCTAAGTACTGAGCACCCAGCACCCTGAGCACTGAGCACCCAGCACCCTGAGTACTGAGCACCGAGCACCCCGAGTACTGAGCACCCAGCACCCCGAGCACTGAGCACCCAGCACCCTGAGCACTGAGCACCCAGCACCCCGAGCACTGAGCACCCAGCACCCCGAGCACTGAGCACTAAGCACCCTGAGCACTGAGCACCCAGCACCTCGAGCACCGAGCACCCTGAGTACTAAGCACCGAGCACCCTGAGCACTGAGCACCCAGCACCCTGAGCACTGAGCACCCAGCACCCTGAGTACTGAGCACCCAGGACCCCGAGCACTGAGCACCCAGCACCCTGAGTACTGAGCACCCAGCACCCTGAGCACTGAGCACCGAGCACCCTGAGCACTGAGCACACAGCACCCTGAGGACTGAGCACCCAGCGCCCCGAGCACTGAGCACAGAGCACCCTGAGCACTGAGCACCCTGAGTACTGATCACTGAGCACCCTGAGTACTGAGCACTGAGCACCCTGAGTCCTGAGCACACAGCACCCTGAGTACTGAGCACCCAGCACCCCGAGCACTGAGTACCCAGCACCCTGAGCACTGAGCACCCAGCACCCTGAGCACTGAGCACCCAGCACCCTGAGTACTGAGCACTGAGCACCCAGCACCCCGAGCACTGAGCACCCAGCACCCTGAGTACTGAGCACTGAGCACCCAGCACCCCGAGCACTGAGCACCCAGCACCCTGAGTACTGAGCACCCAGCACCCGAGTACTGAGCACCCAGCACCCTGAGTACTGAGCACCCAGCTCCCTGAGTACTGAGCACCCAGCACCCCGAGTACTGAGCACCCAGCACCCTGAGTACTGAGCACCCAGCACCCCGAGCACTAAGCACCCAGCACCCTGAGCACTGAGGACCCAGCACCCTGAGAACTGAGCACCCAGCAACCTGAGTACTGAGCACCGAGCACCCTGAGTACTGAGCACACAGCACCCTGAGTACTGAGCACCCAGCACACTGAGTACTGAGCACAAAGCTCCCTGAGCACTGATCACCCAGCACCCTGAGTACTGAGCACCGAGTACCCTGAGTACTGAGCACCCAGCACCCTGAGCACTGAGCACCCAGCACCCTGAGTACTGAGCACTGAGCACCCAGCACCCCGAGCACTGAGCACCCAGCACCCTGTGTACTGAGCACTGAGTACCCAGTACCCCAAGCACTGAGACCCAGCACCCTGAGCACTGAGCACCCAGCACCCCGAGTACTGAGCACCCAGCACCCCGAGCACTGAGCACCCAGCACCCCGAGCACTGAGCACCCAGCACCCCGAGCAATGAGCACCCAGCACCCTGAGTACTGAGCACCCAGCACCCCGAGTACTGAGCACGCAGCAACCTGAGCACCGAGCAGCCAGCACCCCGAGCACTGAGCACCCAGCACCGTGAGCACTGAGCACCCAGCACCCTGAGTACTGAGCACTGAGCACCCCGAGTACTGAGCACCCAGCACCCCGAGCACTGAGCACCGAGCACCCCGAGCACTGAGCACCCAGCACCCCGAGCACTGAGCACCCAGCACCCTGAGCACTGAGCACCCAGCACCTCGAGCACCGAGCACCCTGAGTACTAAGCACCGAGCACCCTGAGCGCTGAGCACCCAGCACCCTGAGCACTGAGCACCCAGCACCCTGAGTACTGAGCACCCAGCACCCTGAGCACTGAGCACCCAGCACCCTGAGTACTGAGCACCCAGTACCCCGAGCTCTGAGACCCAGCACCCTGAGAACTGAGCACCCAGCACCCCGAGTACTGAGCACCGAGCACCCCAAGCACTGAGCACCCAGCACCCCGAGCACTGAGCACCCAGCACCCCGAGCAATGAGCACCCAGAACCCTGAGTACTGAGCACCCAGCACCCCGAGTACTGAGCACCCAGCAACCTGAGAACCGAGCAGCCAGCACCCCGAGCACTGATCACCCAGCACACTGAGCACTGAGCACCCAGCACCCTGAGTATTGAGCACTGAGCACCCTGAGTACTGAGCACCCAGCACCCCGAGCACTGAGCACCGAGCACCCCGAGCACTGAGCACCCAGCGCCCCGAGCACTGAGCACCCAGCACCCCGAGCACTGATCACACAGCACGTGAGCACTGAGCACCCAGCACCCTGAGCACTGAGCACCCAGCACCCCGAGCACTGAGCACCCAGCACCCTGAGCACTGAGCACCCAGCACCCTGAGTACTGAGCACCCAGCACCCTGAGTACTGAGCACCCAGCACCCTGAGCACTGAGCACCCAGCACCCTGAGTACTAAGTACCCAACACCCCAAGCATTGAGCACCCTGAGTACTGAGCATCCAGCACCACATGCACTGAGCACCCTGAATACTGAGCACCCAGCACCCTGAGTAATGAGCACCCAGCACCCCGAGCACTGAGCACCCAGCACCCTGAGCACTGAGCACCGAGCACCCTGAGCACTGAGCACCCAGCACCCTGAGGACTGAGCACCCAGCAACCCGAGCACTGAGCACCCAGCACCCCGAGCACTGAGCACGAAGCACCCCGAGCACTGAGCACCCAGCACCCTGAGTACTGAGCACCCAACACCCCAAGCACTGAGCACCCTGAATACTGAGCACCCAGCACCCCAAGCACTGAGCACCCTGAGTACTGAGCACCCAGCCCCCTGAGTAATGAGCACCCAGCACCCCGAGCACTGAACACCCAGCACCCTGAGTACTGAGCACCGAGCACCCTGAGTACTGAGCAGCCAGCACCCTGAGTACTGAGCACCCAGCGTACTGAGCAACGAGCACCCAGCACCCTGTGTACTGAGCACCCAGCACCCTGAGCACTGAGCACCCAGCACCCTGAGTACTGAGCACCGAGCACCCCGAGTACTGAGCACCCAGCACCCTGAGTACTGAGCACCCAGCACCCTGAGCACTGAGCACCCAGCACCCTGAGTACTGAGCACCGAGCACCCCAAGCACTGAGCACCCTGAGTACTGAGCACCCAGCCCCCTGAGTAATGAGCACCCAGCACCCCGAGCACTGAGCACCCAGCACCCTGAGTACTGAGCACCGAGCACCCTGAGTACTGAGCACCCAGCACCCTGAGTACTGAGCACCGAGCACCCTGATTACTGAGCAGCCAGCACCCTGAGTACTGAGCACCCAGCGTACTGAGCACCGAGCACCCAGCACCCTGAGTACTGAGCACCCAGCACCCTGAGCACTGAGCACCCAGCACCCTGAGTACTGAGCACCGAGCACCCCGAGTACTGAGCACCCAGCACCCTGAGTACTGAGCACCCAGCACCCTGAGCACTGAGCACCCAGCACCCTGAGTACTGAGCACCGAGCACCCCAAGCACTGAGCACCCTGAGTACTGAGCACCCAGCCCCCTGAGTAATGAGCACCCAGCACCCCGAGCACTGAGCACCCAGCACCCTGAGTACTGAGCACGGAGCACCCTGAGTACTGAGCACCGAGCACCCTGAGTACTGAGCAGCCAGCACCCTGAGTACTGAGCACCCAGCGTACTGAGCACCGAGCACCCAGCACCCTAAGTACTGAGCACCCAGCACCCTGAGCACTGAGCACCCAGCACCCTGAGTACTGAGCACCGAGCACCCCGAGTACTGAGCACCCAGCACCCCGAGCACTGAGCACCCAGCACCCTGAGCACTGAGCACCCAGCACCCCGAGCACTGAGCACCCAGCACCCTGAGCACTGAGCACCCAGCACCCCGAGCACTGAGCACCCAGCACCCCGAGCACTGAGCACACAGCACCCTGAGTACTGAGCACCCAGCACACTGAGTACTGAGCACAAAGCTCCCTGAGCACTGATCACCCAGCACCCTGAGTACTGAGCACCGAGTACCCTGAGTACTGAGCACCCAGCACCCTGAGCACTGAGCACCCAGCACCCTGAGTACTGAGCACTGAGCACCCAGCACCCCGAGCACTGAGCACCCAGCACCCTGTGTACTGAGCACTGAGTACCCAGTACCCCAAGCACTGAGACCCAGCACCCTGAGCACTGAGCACCCAGCACCCCGAGTACTGAGCACCCAGCACCCCGAGCACTGAGCACCCAGCACCCCGAGCACTGAGCACCCAGCACCCCGAGCAATGAGCACCCAGCACCCTGAGTACTGAGCACCCAGCACCCCGAGTACTGAGCACGCAGCAACCTGAGCACCGAGCAGCCAGCACCCCGAGCACTGAGCACCCAGCACCGTGAGCACTGAGCACCCAGCACCCTGAGTACTGAGCACTGAGCACCCCGAGTACTGAGCACCCAGCACCCCGAGCACTGAGCACCGAGCACCCCGAGCACTGAGCACCCAGCACCCCGAGCACTGAGCACCCAGCACCCTGAGCACTGAGCACCCAGCACCTCGAGCACCGAGCACCCTGAGTACTAAGCACCGAGCACCCTGAGCGCTGAGCACCCAGCACCCTGAGCACTGAGCACCCAGCACCCTGAGTACTGAGCACCCAGCACCCCGAGCACTGAGCACCCAGCACCCTGAGTACTGAGCACCCAGCACCCTGAGCACTGAGCACCGAGCACCCTGAGCACTGAGCACACAGCACCCTGAGGACTGAGCACCCAGCGCCCCGAGCACTGAGCACAGAGCACCCTGAGCACTGAGCACCCTGAGTACTCATCACTGAGCACCCTGAGTACTGAGCACTGAGCACCCTGAGTCCTGAGCACCCAGTCCCCTGAGTACTGAGCACCCAGCACCCCGAGCACTGAGTACCCAGCACCCTGAGCACTGAGCACCCAGCACCCTGAGCACTGAGCACCCAGCACCCTGAGTACTGAGCACTGAGCACCCAGCACCCCGAGCACTGAGCACCCAGCACCCTGAGTACTGAGCACTGAGCACCCAGCACCCCGAGCACTGAGCACCCAGCACCCTGAGTACTGAGCACCCAGCACCCGAGTACTGAGCACCCAGCACCCTGAGTACTGAGCACCCAGCTCCCTGAGTACTGAGCACCCAGCACCCCGAGTACTGAGCACCCAGCACCCTGAGTACTGAGCACCCAGCACCCCGAGCACTAAGCACCCAGCACCCTGAGCACTGAGGACCCAGCACCCTGAGCACTGAGCACCCAGCACCCTGAGTACTGAGCACCGAGCACCCTGAGTACTGAGCACCCAGCACCCTGAGTACTGAGCACCCAGCACACTGAGTACTGAGCACAAAGCTCCCTGAGCACTGATCACCCAGCACCCTGAGTACTGAGCACCGAGTACCCTGAGTACTGAGCACTGAGCACCCAGCACCCCGAGCACTGAGCACCCAGCACCCTGTGTACTGAGCACTGTGTACCCAGTACCCCAAGCACTGAGACCCAGCACCCTGAGCACTGAGCACCCAGCACCCCGAGTACTGAGCACCCAGCACCCCGAGCACTGAGCACCCAGCACCCTGAGCACTGAGCACCCAGCACCCCGAGCAATGAGCACCCAGCACCCTGAGTACTGAGCACCCAGCACCCCGAGTACTGAGCACCCAGCAACCTGAGCACCGAGCAGCCAGCACCCCGAGCACTGAGCACCCAGCACCGTGAGCACTGAGCACCCAGCACCCTGAGTACTGAGCACTGAGCACCCCGAGTACTGAGCACCCAGCACCCCGAGCACTGAGCACCGAGCACCCCGAGCACTGAGCACCCAGCACCCTGAGTACTGAGCACCGAGTACCCTGAGTACTGAGCACCCAGCACCCTGAGCACTGAGCACCCAGCACCCCGAGCACTGATCACCCAGCACCCTGAGTACTGAGCACCGAGTACCCTGAGTACTGAGCACCCAGCACCCTGAGCACTGAGCACCCAGCACCCTGAGTACTGAGCACTGAGCACCCAGCACCCCGAGCACTGAGCACCCAGCAACCTGAGCACTGAGCATCCAGCACCCCGAGCACTGAGCACCCAGCACCCTGAGTACTGAGCACTGAGCACCCAGCACCCCGAGCACTGAGCACCGAGCACCCCGAGCACTGAGCACCCAGCGCCCCGAGCACTGAGCACCCAGCACCCCGAGCACTGATCACCCAGCACCCTGAGCACTGAGCACCCAGCACCCTGAGCACTGAGCACCCAGCACCCCAAGCACTGAGCACCCAACACCTCGAGCACTGAGCACCCAGCACCCTGAGTACTGAGCACCCAGCACCCTGAGAACTGAGCACCCAGCACCCTGAGCACTGAGCACCCAGCACCCTGAGTACTAAGCACCCAACACCCCAAGCACTGAGCACCCTGAGTACTGAGCACCCAGCACCACAAGCACTGAGCACCCTGAATACTGAGCACCCAGCACCCTGAGTAATGAGCGCCCAGCACCCCGAGCACTGAGCACCCAGCACCCTGAGCACTGAGCACCGAGCACCCTGAGCACTGAGCACCCAGCACCCTGAGGACTGAGCACCCAGCACCCTGAGCACTGAGCACACAGCACCCTGAGCACTGAGCACCCTGAGTACTGAGCACTGAGCACCCTGAGTACTGAGCACCCAGCACCCCGAGTACTGAGCACCCAGCACCCCGAGCACTGAGTACCCAGCACCCTGAGCACTGAGTACCCAGCACCCTGAGCACTGAGCACCCAGCACATTGAGCAATGAGCACCCAGCACCCTGAGCACTGAGCACCCAGCACCCTGAGTACTGAGCACTGAGCACCCAGCACCCCGAGCACTGAGCACCCAGCACCCTGAGTACTGAGCACTGAGCACCCAGCACCCCGAGCACTGAGCAACGAGCACCCCAAGCACTGAGCACCCAGCACCCCGAGCACTGTGCACCCAGCACCCTGAGCACTGAGCACCCAGCACCCTGAGCACTGAGCACCCAGCACCCCGAGCACTGAGCACCCAGCACCCCGAGCACTGAGCACTCAGCACCCCGAGCACTGAGCACCCAGCACCCCGAGCACTGAGCACCCAGCACCCTGAGTACTGTGCACCCAGCACCCCGAGTACTGAGCACCCAGCACCCTGAGTACTGAGCACCCAGCACCCGGAGCACTAAGCACCCAGCACCCCGAGCACTGAGGACCCAGCACCCTGAGCACTGAGCACCCAGCACCCTGAGTACTGAGCACCGACCACTCTGAGTACTGAGCACCCAGCACCCTGAGTACTGAGCACCCAGCACACTGAGTACTGAGCACCCAGCACCCTGAGCACTGATCACCCAGCACCCTGAGTACTGAGCACCAAGTACCCTGAGTACTGAGCACCCAGCACCCCGAGCACTGAGCACCCAGCACCCTGAGTACTGAGCACTGAGCACCCAGCACCCCGAGCACTGAGCACCCAGCACCTGTGTACTGAGCACTGAGTACCCAGTACCCCGAGCACTGAGACCCAGCACCCTGAGAACTGAGCACCCAGCACCCCGAGTACTGAGCACCGAGCACCCCAAGCACTGAGCACCCAGCACCCCGAGCACTGAGCACCCAGCACCCCGAGCAATGAGCACCCAGAACCCTGAGTACTGAGCACCCAGCACCCCGAGTACTGAGCACCCAGCAACCTGAGAACCGAGCAGCCAGCACCCCGAGCACTGATCACCCAGCACACTGAGCACTGAGCACCCAGCACCCTGAGTATTGAGCACTGAGCACCCTGAGTACTGAGCACCCAGCACCCCGAGCACTGAGCACCGAGCACCCCGAGCACTGAGCACCCAGCGCCCCGAGCACTGAGCACCCAGCACCCCGAGCACTGATCACACAGCACGTGAGCACTGAGCACCCAGCACCCTGAGCACTGAGCACCCAGCACCCCGAGCACTGAGCACCCAGCACCCTGAGCACTGAGCACCCAGCACCCTGAGTACTGAGCACCCAGCACCCTGAGTACTGAGCACCCAGCACCCTGAGCACTGAGCACCCAGCACCCTGAGTACTAAGTACCCAACACCCCAAGCATTGAGCACCCTGAGTACTGAGCATCCAGCACCACATGCACTGAGCACCCTGAATACTGAGCACCCAGCACCCTGAGTAATGAGCACCCAGCACCCCGAGCACTGAGCACCCAGCACCCTGAGCACTGAGCACCCAGCACCCTGAGCACTGAGCACCCAGCACCCTGAGGACTGAGCACCCAGCACCCCGAGCACTGAGCACACAGCACCCTGAGCACTGAGCACCCTGAGTACTGAGCACTGAGCACCCTGAGTACTGAGCACCCAGCACCCTGAGTACTGAGCACCCAGCACCCCGAGCACTGAGTACCCAGCACCCCGAGCACTGAGTACCCAGCACCCTGAGCACTGAGCACCCAGCACCCTGAGCTCTGAGCACCCAGCACCCCGAGCACTGAGCACCCAGCACCCCGAGCACTGAGCACCCAGCACCCCGAGCACTGAGCACGAAGCACCCCGAGCACTGAGCACCCAGCACCCTGAGTACTGAGCACCCAACACCCCAAGCACTGAGCACCCTGAATACTGAGCACCCAGCACCCCAAGCACTGAGCACCCTGAGTACTGAGCACCCAGCCCCCTGAGTAATGAGCACCCAGCACCCCGAGCACTGAACACCCAGCACCCTGAGTACTGAGCACCGAGCACCCTGAGTACTGAGCAGCCAGCACCCTGAGTACTGAGCACCCAGCGTACTGAGCAACGAGCACCCAGCACCCTGTGTACTGAGCACCCAGCACCCTGAGCACTGAGCACCCAGCACCCTGAGTACTGAGCACCGAGCACCCCGAGTACTGAGCACCCAGCACCCTGAGTACTGAGCACCCAGCACCCTGAGCACTGAGCACCCAGCACCCTGAGTACTGAGCACCGAGCACCCCAAGCACTGAGCACCCTGAGTACTGAGCACCCAGCCCCCTGAGTAATGAGCACCCAGCACCCCGAGCACTGAGCACCCAGCACCCTGAGTACTGAGCACCGAGCACCCTGAGTACTGAGCACCCAGCACCCTGAGTACTGAGCACCGAGCACCCTGATTACTGAGCAGCCAGCACCCTGAGTACTGAGCACCCAGCGTACTGAGCACCGAGCACCCAGCACCCTGAGTACTGAGCACCCAGCACCCTGAGCACTGAGCACCCAGCACCCTGAGTACTGAGCACCGAGCACCCCGAGTACTGAGCACCCAGCACCCTGAGTACTGAGCACCCAGCACCCTGAGCACTGAGCACCCAGCACCCTGAGTACTGAGCACCGAGCACCCCAAGCACTGAGCACCCTGAGTACTGAGCACCCAGCCCCCTGAGTAATGAGCACCCAGCACCCCGAGCACTGAGCACCCAGCACCCTGAGTACTGAGCACCGAGCACCGTGAGTACTAAGCACCGAGCACCCTGAGTACTGAGCAGCCAGCACCCTGAGTACTGAGCACCCAGCGTACTGAGCACCGAGCACCCAGCACCCTAAGTACTGAGCACCCAGCACCCTGAGCACTGAGCACCCAGCACCCTGAGTACTGAGCACCGAGCACCCCGAGTACTGAGCACCCAGCACCCCGAGCACTGAGCACCCAGCACCCTGAGCACTGAGCACCCAGCACCCCGAGCACTGAGCACCCAGCACCCCGAGCACTGAGCACTAAGCACCCTGAGCACTGAGCACCCAGCACCTCGAGCACCGAGCACCCTGAGTACTAAGCACCGAGCACCCTGAGCACTGAGCACCCAGCACCCTGAGCACTGAGCACCCAGCACCCTGAGTACTGAGCACCCAGGACCCCGAGCACTGAGCACCCAGCACCCTGAGTACTGAGCACCCAGCACCCTGAGCACTGAGCACCGAGCACCCTGAGCACTGAGCACACAGCACCCTGAGGACTGAGCACCCAGCGCCCCGAGCACTGAGCACAGAGCACCCTGAGTACTGATCACTGAGCACCCTGAGTACTGAGCACTGAGCACCCTGAGTCCTGAGCACCCAGCACCCTGAGTACTGAGCACCCAGCACCCCGAGCACTGAGTACCCAGCACCCTGAGCACTGAGCACCCAGCACCCTGAGCACTGAGCACCCAGCACCCTGAGTACTGAGCACTGAGCACCCAGCACCCCGAGCACTGAGCACCCAGCACCCTGAGTACTGAGCACTGAGCACCCAGCACCCCGAGCACTGAGCACCCAGCACCCTGAGTACTGAGCACCCAGCACCCGAGTACTGAGCACCCAGCACCCTGAGTACTGAGCACCCAGCTCCCTGAGTACTGAGCACCCAGCACCCCGAGTACTGAGCACCCAGCACCCTGAGTACTGAGCACCCAGCACCCCGAGCACTAAGCACCAGCACCCTGAGCACTGAGGACCCAGCACCCTGAGAACTGAGCACCCAGCAACCTGAGTACTGAGCACCGAGCACCCTGAGTACTGAGCACACAGCACCCTGAGTACTGAGCACCCAGCACACTGAGTACTGAGCACAAAGCTCCCTGAGCACTGATCACCCAGCACCCTGAGTACTGAGCACCGAGTACCCTGAGTACTGAGCACCCAGCACCCTGAGCACTGAGCACCCAGCACCCTGATTACTGAGCACTGAGCACCCAGCACCCCGAGCACTGAGCACCCAGCACCCTGTGTACTGAGCACTGAGTACCCAGTACCCCAAGCACTGAGACCCAGCACCCTGAGCACTGAGCACCCAGCACCCCGAGTACTGAGCACCCAGCACCCCGAGCACTGAGCACCCAGCACCCCGAGCACTGAGCACCCAGCACCCCGAGCAATGAGCACCCAGCACCCTGAGTACTGAGCACCCAGCACCCCGAGTACTGAGCACGCAGCAACCTGAGCACCGAGCAGCCAGCACCCCGAGCACTGAGCACCCAGCACCGTGAGCACTGAGCACCCAGCACCCTGAGTACTGAGCACTGAGCACCCCGAGTACTGAGCACCCAGCACCCCGAGCACTGAGCACCGAGCACCCCGAGCACTGAGCACCCAGCACCCCGAGCACTGAGCACCCAGCACCCTGAGCACTGAGCACCCAGCACCTCGAGCACCGAGCACCCTGAGTACTAAGCACCGAGCACCCTGAGCGCTGAGCACCCAGCACCCTGAGCACTGAGCACCCAGCACCCTGAGTACTGAGCACCCAGCACCCCGAGCACTGAGCACCCAGCACCCTGAGTACTGAGCACCCAGCACCCTGAGCACTGAGCACCGAGCACCCTGAGCACTGAGCACACAGCACCCTGAGGACTGAGCACCCAGCGCCCCGAGCACTGAGCACAGAGCACCCTGAGCACTGAGCACCCTGAGTACTGATCACTGAGCACCCTGAGTACTGAGCACTGAGCACGCTGAGTCCTGAGCACCCAGCCCCCTGAGTACTGAGCACCCAGCACCCCGAGCACTGAGTACCCAGCACCCTGAGCACTGAGCACCCAGCACCCTGAGCACTGAGCACCCAGCACCCTGAGTACTGAGCACTGAGCACCCAGCACCCCGAGCACTGAGCACCCAGCACCCTGAGTACTGAGCACTGAGCACCCAGCACCCCGAGCACTGAGCACCCAGCACCCTGAGTACTGAGCACCCAGCACCCGAGTACTGAGCACCCAGCACCCTGAGTACTGAGCACCCAGCTCCCTGAGTACTGAGCACCCAGCACCCCGAGTACTGAGCACCCAGCACCCTGAGTACTGAGCACCCAGCACCCCGAGCACTAAGCACCCAGCACCCTGAGCACTGAGGACCCAGCACCCTGAGCACTGAGCACCCAGCACCCTGTGTACTGAGCACCGAGCACCCTGAGTACTGAGCACCCAGCACCCTGAGTACTGAGCACCCAGCACACTGAGTACTGAGCACAAAGCTCCCTGAGCACTGATCACCCAGCACCCTGAGTACTGAGCACCGAGTACCCTGAGTACTGAGCACCCAGCACC
>NW_024543608.1:0-66863 GCF_018167655.1 Microtus oregoni
GCTCAGTGCTCGGGGTGCTGGGTACTCAGTGCTCAGTACACAGGGTGCTGAGTGCTCAGTGTTCGGGGTGCTGGGTGCTCAGTGCTCAGTACTCAGGGTGCTGGGTGCTTATTGCTCAGGGTGCTGGGTGCTCAGTACTCAGGGTGCTGGGTGCTCAGTGCTCAGGGTGCTGGGTGCTCAGTACTCAGGGTGCTGGGTCCTCAGTGCTCAGGGTGCTGGGTGCTCAGTGCTCGGGGTGCTCAGTACTCAGGGTGATGTGTGTTCAGTGCTCAGGGTACTGGGTGCTCAGTACTCAGGGTGCTCGGTGCTTAGTACTCAGGGTGGTGGGTGCTCAGTACTCCGGGTGCTGGGGTGCTCAGTGCTCGGGGTGCTCGGTGCTCAGTGCTCAGGGTGCTGGGTGCTCAGTACTCAGGGTGCTCATTGCTCAGGGTGCTGGGTGTTCAGTACTCAGGGTGCTGGGTGCTCAGTACTCAGGGTGCTCAGTGCTCAGTACTCAGGGTGCTCAGTGCTCAGTACTCAGGGTGCTCTGTGCTCAGGGTGCTGGGTGCTCAGTGCTCGGATTGCTGGGTGCTCAGTGCTCACGGTGCTGTGTGCTCAGTACTCAGGGTGCTCAGTACTCAGGGTGCTGGGTGCTCAGTGCTCGGGGTGCTGGGTACTCAGTCCTCAGGGTGCTGGGGTGCTCAGTGCTCAGGGTGCTCGGTGCTCAGTGCTCAGGGTGCTGGGTGCTCAGTACTCAGGGTGCTCGGTGCTCAGTACTCAGGGTGCTGGGTGCTCAGTGCTCTGGGTGCTGGGTGCTCAGTACTCAGGGTGCTGGGTGCTCGGTGCTCAGTACACTGGGGTGCCCAGTACTCAGGGTGCTGGGTGCTCAGTACTCAGGGTGCTCGGTGCTTGGGGTGCTGGGTGCTCAGTTCTCAGGGTGCTCAGTGCTTGGGGTGCAGGGTGCTCAGTACTCAGGGTGCTGGTTGCTCAGTGCTCAGGGTGCTGGGTGCTGAGTACTCAGGGTGCTGGGTGCTCAGTACTCAGGGTGCTGGGTGCTCAGTGGTCAGGGTGCTCAGTGCTCAGCACTCAGGGTGCTCGGTGCTCAGTGCTCAGGGTGCTCAGTGCTCAGTACTCAGGGTGCTCAGTGCTCTGGGTGCTGGGTGCTCAGTGCTCAGGGTGCTGGGTGCTCAGTGCTCAGGGTGCTGGGTGCTCAGTACTCATTGTGCTCAGTGCTCAGGGTGCTGGGTGCTCAGTGCTCGGGGTGCTGGGTACTCAGTGCTCAGTACACAGGGTGCTGAGTGCTCAGTGTTCGGGGTGCTGGGTGCTCAGTGCTCAGTACTCAGGGTGCTGGGTGCTTATTGCTCAGGGTGCTGGGTGCTCAGTACTCAGGGTGCTGGGTGCTCAGTGCTCAGGGTGCTGGGTGCTCAGTACTCAGGGTGCTGGGTCCTCAGTGCTCAGGGTGCTGGGTGCTCAGTGCTCGGGGTGCTCAGTACTCAGGGTGATGTGTGTTCAGTGCTCAGGGTACTGGGTGCTCAGTACTCAGGGTGCTCGGTGCTTAGTACTCAGGGTGGTGGGTGCTCAGTACTCCGGGTGCTGGGTGCTCAGTGCTCGGGGTGCTCGGTGCTCAGTGCTCAGGGTGCTGGGTGCTCAGTACTCAGGGTGCTCATTGCTCAGGGTGCTGGGTGTTCAGTACTCAGGGTGCTGGGTGCTCAGTACTCAGGGTGCTCAGTGCTCAGTACTCAGGGTGCTCAGTGCTCAGTACTCAGGGTGCTCTGTGCTCAGGGTGCTGGGTGCTCAGTGCTCGGATTGCTGGGTGCTCAGTGCTCACGGTGCTGTGTGCTCAGTACTCAGGGTGCTCAGTACTCAGGGTGCTGGGTGCTCAGTGCTCGGGGGTGCTGGGTACTCAGTCCTCAGGGTGCTGGGTGCTCAGTGCTCAGGGTGCTCGGTGCTCAGTGCTCAGGGTGCTGGGTGCTCAGTACTCAGGGTGCTCGGTGCTCAGTACTCAGGGTGCTGGGTGCTCAGTGCTCTGGGTGCTGGGTGCTCAGTACTCAGGGTGCTGGGTGCTCGGTGCTCAGTACACTGGGTGCCCAGTACTCAGGGTGCTGGGTGCTCAGTACTCAGGGTGCTCGGTGCTTGGGGTGCTGGGTGCTCAGTTCTCAGGGTGCTCAGTGCTTGGGGTGCAGGGTGCTCAGTACTCAGGGTGCTGGTTGCTCAGTGCTCAGGGTGCTGGGTGCTGAGTACTCAGGGTGCTGGGTGCTCAGTACTCAGGGTGCTGGGTGCTCAGTGCTCGGGGTGCTGGGTGCTCAGTGCTCGGGTTGCTGGGTGCTCAGTGCTCGGGGTGCTGGGTGCTCAGTGCTCGGGGTGCTGGGTGCTCAGTGCTCAGGGTGCTGGGTGCTCATTTCTCGGGTGCTGTATGCTCAGTGCGCGGTGTGCTCGGTGCTCAGTGCTCGGGGTGGTGGGTGCTCAGTACTCGGGGTGCTCAGTGCTCAGTACTCAGGGTGCTGGGTACTCAGTACTCAGGGTGCTGGGTGCTCATTGCTCGGGGTGCTGGGTCCTCAGTGCTACGGGTGCTGGGTGCTCAGTGCTCGGGGTGCTGGGTGCTCAGTGCTCGGGGCGCTGGGTGCTCAGTGCTCGGGGTGCTCGGTGCTCAGTACTCAGGGTGCTGGGTGCTCAGTGCTCAGGGTGCTCGGTGCTCAGTACTCAGGGTGCTGGGTGCTCAGTGCTCAGTGTGCTCGGTGCTCAGTACGTTGGGTGCTCAGTACTCAGGGTGTTGGGTGCTCAGTGCTCAGGGAGATCGGTGCTCAGTACTCACGGTGCTCAGTACTCAGGGTGCTGGGTGCTCAGGGCTCGGGGTGCTGGGAGCTCAGTACTCAGGGTGCTGGGTGCTCAGTGCTCGGGGTGCTGGGTGCTGAGTGCTCAGGGTGCTGGGTGCTCAGTACTCGGGGTGCTCGGTGCTCAGTACTCAGGGTGCTGGGTGCTCACTACTCAGGGTGCTGGGTGCTCAGTGATCAGGGTGCTCTCTGCTCAGTACTCAGGGTGCTGGGTGCTCAGTGCTCAGGGTGCTGGGCGCTCAGTACTCAGGGTGCTGGGTGCTCAGTGCTCAGGGTGATCGGTGCTCAGTCCTCAGGGTGCTCAGTACTCAGGGTGCTGGGTGCTCAGTGCTCAGGTTGCTCAGTACTCAGGGTGCTGGGTACTCAGTACTCAGGGTGCTGTGTGCTCAGTGCTCGGGGTGCTGGGTGCTCAGTACTCAGGGTGCTGGGTGCTCAGTGCTCAGGGTGCTGGGTGCTCAGTACTCAGGGTGCTGGGTGCTCAGTACTCAGGGTGCTCAGTGCTCGGGGTGCTGGGTGCTCAGTGCTCGGGGTGCTCGGTGCTCAGTGCTCGGGGTGCTGGGTACTCAGTACTCGGGGTGCTCAGTGCTCAGTACTCAGGGTGCTGGGTGCTCAGTGCACAGGGTGCTGGGTGCTCAGTGCTCGGGGTGCTGGGTGCTCGGTGCTCAGGTTGCTGGGTGCTCAGTACTCGGGGTGGTGGGTGCTCAGTACTCAGGGTGCTGGGTGCTCATTGCTCGGGGTGCTGGGTGCTCAGTGCTCCGGGTGCTGGGTGCTCAGTGCTTGGGGTGCTGGGTGCTCAGTGCTCAGGGTGCTGGGTGCTCAGTGCTCGGGGTGCTCGGTGCTCAGTACTCAGGGTTCTGTGTGCTCAGTGCTCAGGGTGCTCGGTGCTCAGTACTCAGGGTGCTGGGGTGCTCAGTGCTCGGTGTCCTCGGTGCTCAGTACTCAGGGTGCTCAGTGCTCAGTACTCAGCGTGCTGGGTGCTCAGTGCTCAGTACTCATCGTGCTGGGTGCTCAGTGCTCAGGGTGCTGGGTGCTCAGTACTCAGGGTGCTGGGTGCTTAGTACTCAGGGTGCTCGGTCCTCAGTGCTCAGGGTGCTCAGTGCTCAGTACTCAGCGTGCTGGGTGCTCAGTGCTCAGTACTCATCGTGCTGGGTGCTCAGTGCTCAGGGTGCTGGGTGCTCAGTACACAGGGTGCTGGGTGCTTAGTACTCAGGGTGCTCGGTCCTCAGTGCTCAGGGTGCTGGGTGCTCAGTACTCAGGGTGCTGGGTGCTCAGTGGTCAGGGTGCTCAGTGCTCAGCACTCAGGGTGCTCGGTGCTCAGTGCTCAGGGTGCTCAGTGCTCAGTACTCAGGGTGCTCAGTGCTCTGGGTGCTGGGTGCTCAGTGCTCAGGGTGCTGGGTGCTCAGTGCTCAGGGTGCTGGGTGCTCAGTACTCAGGGTGCTCAGTGCTCAGGGTGCTGGGTGCTCAGTGCTCGGGGTGCTGGGTACTCAGTGCTCAGTACACAGGGTGCTGAGTGCTCAGTGCTCAGGGTGCTGGGTGCTCAGTACTCAGGGTGCTGGGTGCTCAGTGCTCAGGGTGCTGGGTGCTCAGTACTCAGGGTGCTCAGTGCTCAGGGTGCTGGGTGCTCAGTGCTCGGGGTGCTGGGTGCTCAGTGCTCAGTACTCAGGGTGCTGGGTGCTCAGTGCTCAGGGTGCTGGGTGCTCAGTACTCAGGGTGCTGGGTGCTCAGTGCTCAGGGTGCTGGGTGCTCAGTACTCAGGGTGCTGGGTCCTCAGTGCTCAGGGTGCTGGGTGCTCAGTGCTCGGGGTGCTCAGTACTCAGGGTGCTGTGTGTTCAGTGCTCAGGGTACTGGGTGCTCAGTACTCAGGGTGCTCGGTGCTTAGTACTCAGGGTGCTGGGTGCTCAGTACTCCGGGTGCTGGGTGCTCAGTGCTCGGGGTGCTCGGTGCTCAGTGCTCAGGGTGCTGGGTGCTCAGTACTCAGGGTGCTCATTGCTCAGGGTGCTGGGTGCTCAGTACTCAGGGTGCTGGGTGCTCAGTACTCAGGGTGCTCAGTGCTCAGTACTCAGGGTGCTCAGTGCTCAGTACTCAGGGTGCTCAGTGCTCAGGGTGCTGGGTGCTCAGTGCTCGGGGTGCTGGGTGCTCAGTGCTCACGGTGCTGTGTGCTCAGTACTCAGGGTGCTCAGTACTCAGGGTGCTGGGTGCTCAGTGCTCAGGGTGCTGGGTGCTCAGTGCTCAGGGTGCTGGGTGCTCAGTGCTCAGGGTGCTCGGTGCTCAGTGCTCAGGTTGCTGGGTGCTCAATACTCAGGGTGCTGGGTGCTCAGTACTCAGGGTGCTCAGTGCTCAGTACTCAGGGTGCTCAGTGCTCATGGTGCTGGGTGCTCAGTGCTCGGGGTGCTGGGTACTCAGTCCTCAGGGTGCTGGGTGCTCAGGTCTCAGGGTGCTGGGTGCTCGGTGCTCAGTACACTGGGTGCTCAGTACTCAGGGTGCTGGGTGCTCAGTACTCAGGGTGCTCGATGCTTGGGGTGCTGGGTGCTCAGTTCTCAGGGTGCTCAGTGCTTGGGGTGCAGGCTGCTCAGTACTCAGGGTGCTGGTTGCTCAGTGCTCAGGGTGCTGGGTGCTGAGTACTCAGGGTGCTGGGTGCTCAGTACTCAGGGTGCTGGGTGCTCAGTGCTCGGGGTGCTGGGTCCTCAGTGCTACGGGTGCAGGGTGCTCAGTGCTCGGGGTGCTGGGTGCTCAGTGCTCGGGGCGCTGGGTGCTCAGTGCTCGGGGTGCTCGGTGCTCAGTACTCAGGGTGCTGGGTGCTCAGTGCTCAGGGTGCTCGGTGCTCAGTACTCAGGGTGCTGGGTGCTCAGTGCTCAGTGTGCTCGGTGCTCAGTACGTTGGGTGCTCAGTACTCAGGGTGTTGGGTGCTCAGTGCTCAGGGTGATCGGTGCTCAGTCCTCAGGGTGCTCAGTGCTCAGGGCGCTGGGTGCTCAGTGCTCGGGGTGCTGGGTGCTGAGTGCTCAGGGTGCTGGGTGCTCAGTACTCGGGGTGCTCGGTGCTCAGTACTCAGGGTGCTGGGTGCTCACTACTCAGGGTGCTGGGTGCTCAGTGATCAGGGTGCTCTCTGCTCAGTACTCAGGGTGCTGGGTGCTCAGTGCTCAGGGTGCTGGGTGCTCAGTACTCAGGGTGCTGGGTGCTCAGTGCTCAGGGTGATCGGTGCTCAGTCCTCAGGGTGCTCAGTACTCAGGGTGCTGGGTGCTCAGTGCTCAGGTTGCTCAGTACTCAGGGTGCTGAGTACTCAGTACTCAGGGTGCTGTGTGCTCAGTGCTCGGGGTGCTGGGTGCTCAGTACTCAGGGTGCTGGGTGCTCAGTGCTCAGGGTGCTGGGTGCTCAGTACTCAGGGTGCTCGGTGCTCAGTACTCAGGGTGCTCAGTGCTCGGGGAGCTCGGTGCTCAGTACTCAGGGTGCTGGGTGCTCAGTACTCAGTGCTCGGGGTCCTGGGTGCTCAGCGCTCTGGGTGCTTAGTGCACAGTACTCAGGGTGCTGGGTGCTCAGTATTCAGGGTGCTCAGTGCTCGGGGTGCTGGGTGCTCATTACTCAGGATGCTGGGTGCTCAGTACTCAGGGTGCTGGGTGCTCATTCTCGTGGTGCTGGGTGCTCAGTGCTCGGGGTGCTGGGTGCTCAGTACTCGGGGTGCTGGGTGCTCAGTGCTCAGCGTGCTGGGTGCTCAGTACTCAGGGTGCTCGTTTCTCAGTACTCAGGGTGCTGGGTGCTCATTCTCGGGGTTCTGGGTGCTCAGTGCTCAGGGTGCTGGGTTCTCAGTGCTCAGGGTCCTCGGTGCTCAGTACTCAGGGTGCTCAGTACTCAGCGTGCTTTGTGCTCAGTGCTCAGGGTGCTGGGTGCTCAGTACTCAGGGTGCTGGGTGCTCAGTACTCAGGGTGCTGGGTGCTCAGTACTCAGTGTGGTGGGTGCTCAGTGCTTAGGGTGCTGAGTGCTCAGTACTCAGGGTGCTGGGTGCTCAGTGCTCAGGGTGCTGGGTGCTCAGTGCTCGGGGTGCTCGGTGCTCAGTACTCAGGGTGCTGGGTCCTCAGTGCTCGGGGTGCTGGGTGCTCAGTGCTCAGGGTTCTGGGTGCTCAGTACTCGGGGTGCTCGGTGCTCAGTACTCAGGGTGCTGGGTGCTCAGTACTCAGGGTGCTGGGTGCTCAGTACTCAGGGTGCTCGGTGCTCAGTACTCAGGGTGCTGGGTGCTCAGTGCTCAGGTGCTGGGTGCTAAGTACTCAGGGTGCTGGGTGCTCAGTACTCAGGGTGCTGGGTCCTTAGTGCTCAGGGTGCTGGGTGCTCAGCACTCAGGGTGCTCAGTACTCAGGGTGCTGGGTGCTCAGTGCTCGGGGTGCTGGGTGCTCTGTACTCAGGGTGCTCAGTACTCAGGGTGCTGGGTGCTCAGAACTCAGGGTGCTGGGTGCTCAGTACTCAGGGTGCTGGGTGCTCAGTACTCAGGGTGCTGGGTGCTCAGTACTCAGGGTGCTGGGTGCTCAGTGCTCGGGGTGCTGGGTGCTCATTAATCAGGGTACTGGGTGCTCAGTACTCAGGGAGCTCAGTGCTTGGGGTGCTGGGTGCTCAGTACTCAGGGTGCTCAGTGCTTGGGATGCTGGGTGCTCAGTACTCAGGGTGCTGGATGCTCAGTGCTCAGGGTGCTGGGTGCTGAGTACTCAGGGTGCTGGGTGCTCAGTACTCAGTGTGCTGGGTGCTCAGTGCTCGGGATGCTGGGTGCTCAGTGCTCGGGGTGCTGAGTGCTCAGTGCTCGGGGTGCTGGGTGCTCAGTGCTCAGGGTGCTGGGTGCTCAGTGCTCGGGGTGCTGGGTGCTCAGTGCTCGGGGTGCCCGGTGCTCAGTGCTCGGGGTGCTGGGTACTCAGTACTCAGCGTGCTCAGTGCTCAGTACTCAGCGTGCTGGGTGCTCAGTGCTCAGGGTGCTCGGTGCTCAGTGCTCAGGGTGCTGGGTGCTCAGTACTCAGCGTGCTCAGTGCTCAGTACTCAGCGTGCTGGGTGCTCAGTGCTCAGGGTGCTCGGTGCTCAGTACTCAGACTGCTCAGTGCTCAGTACTCAGCGTGCTGGGTGCTCAGTGATCAGGATGCTGGGTGCTCAGTACTCAGGGTGCTGGGTGCTCAGTACTCAGGGTGCTGGGTGCTCAGTGGTCGGGGTGCTCGGTTCTTAGTACTCATGGTGCTCGGTGCTCGGGGTGCTGGGTGCTCAGTGCTCGGTGTGCTGGGTGCTCAGTGCTCGGGGTGCTGGGTGCTCAGTACGTTGGGTGCTCAGTACTCAGGGTGCTGGGTGCTCAGTGCTCGGTGTGCTCGGTGCTCAGTACGTTGGGTGCTCAGTACTCAGGGTGCTGGGTGCTCAGTGCTCAGGGTGCTCGGTTCTTAGTACTCATGGTGCTCGGTGCTCGGGGTGCTGGGTGCTCAGTGCTCGGTGTGCTGGGTGCTCAGTGCTCGGGGTGCTGGGTGCTCAGTACGTTGGGTGCTCAGTACTCAGGGTGCTGGGTGCTCAGTGCTCGGTGTGCTCGGTGCTCAGTACGTTGGGTGCTCAGTACTCAGGGTGCTGGGTGCTCAGTGCTCAGGGTGATCGGTGATCAGTACTCAGCGTGCACAGTAATAAGGGAGCTGGGTGCTAAGTATTCAGGGTGCTCAGTGCTCGGGGTGCTGGGTGCTCAGTACTCAGGGTGCTGGGTGCTCAGTACTCAGGGTGCTGGGTGCTCATTCTCGGGGTGCTGGGTGCTCAGTGCTCGGGGTGCTGGGTGCTCAGGACTCGGGGTGCTGGGTGCTCAGTGCTCAGCATGCTGGGTGCTCAGTACTCAGGGTGCTCGGTTCTCAGTATTCAGGGTGCTGGGTGCTCATTCTCGGGGTGCTGGGTGCTCAGTGCTCAGGGTCCTCGGTGCTCAGTACTCAGGGTGCTCAATACACAGCGTGCTTTGTGCTCAGTGCTCAGGGTGCTGGGTGCTCAGTACTCAGGTTGCTGAGTGCTCAGTACTCATGGTGCTGGGTGCTCAGTACTCAGGGTGCTCAGTACTCAGTACTCAGGTTGCTGGGTGCTCAGTAATTGGGGTGCTGGGTGCTCAGTGCTCAGGGTGCTGGGTGCTCAGTGCTCCGGGTGCTGGGTGCTCAGTACTCGGGGTGCTCGGTGCTCAGTACTCAGGGTGCTGGGTGCTCAGTACTCAGGGTGCTGGGTGCTCAGTGCTCAGGGTGCTGTGTGCTCAGTACTCAGGTTGCTTGGTGCTCAGTACTCAGGGTGCTGGGTGCTCAGTGCTCAGGGTGCTGGGTGCTTAGTGCTCGGGGTGCTCGGTGCTCATTACTCAGGGTGCTCAGTGCTCAGTACTCAGCGTGCTGGGTGCTCAGTGCTCAGTACTCAGCGTGCTGGGTGCTCATTGCTCAGGGTGCTGGGTGCTCAGTACTCAGGGTGCTGGGTGCTTAGTACTCAGGGTGCTCGGTCCTCAGTGCTCAGGGTGCTGGGTGCTCAGTACTCAGGGTGCTGGGTGCTCAGTGGTCAGGGTGCTCAGTGCTCAGCACTCAGGGTGCTCGGTGCTCAGTGCTCAGGGTGCTCAGTGCTCAGTACTCAGGGTGCTCAGTGCTCTGGGTGCTGGGTGCTCAGTGCTCAGGGTGCTGGGTGCTCAGTGCTCAGGGTGCTGGGTGCTCAGTACTCATTGTGCTCAGTGCTCAGGGTGCTGGGTGCTCAGTGCTCGGGGTGCTGGGTACTCAGTGCTCAGTACACAGGGTGCTGAGTGCTCAGTGTTCGGGGTGCTGGGTGCTCAGTGCTCAGTACTCAGGGTGCTGGGTGCTTATTGCTCAGGGTGCTGGGTGCTCAGTACTCAGGGTGCTGGGTGCTCAGTGCTCAGGGTGCTGGGTGCTCAGTACTCAGGGTGCTGGGTCCTCAGTGCTCAGGGTGCTGGGTGCTCAGTGCTCGGGGTGCTCAGTACTCAGGGTGATGTGTGTTCAGTGCTCAGGGTACTGGGTGCTCAGTACTCAGGGTGCTCGGTGCTTAGTACTCAGGGTGGTGGGTGCTCAGTACTCCGGGTGCTGGGTGCTCAGTGCTCGGGGTGCTCGGTGCTCAGTGCTCAGGGTGCTGGGTGCTCAGTACTCAGGGTGCTCATTGCTCAGGGTGCTGGGTGTTCAGTACTCAGGGTGCTGGGTGCTCAGTACTCAGGGTGCTCAGTGCTCAGTACTCAGGGTGCTCAGTGCTCAGTACTCAGGGTGCTCTGTGCTCAGGGTGCTGGGTGCTCAGTGCTCGGATTGCTGGGTGCTCAGTGCTCACGGTGCTGTGTGCTCAGTACTCAGGGTGCTCAGTACTCAGGGTGCTGGGTGCTCAGTGCTCGGGGTGCTGGGTACTCAGTCCTCAGGGTGCTGGGTGCTCAGTGCTCAGGGTGCTCGGTGCTCAGTGCTCAGGGTGCTGGGTGCTCAGTACTCAGGGTGCTCGGTGCTCAGTACTCAGGGTGCTGGGTGCTCAGTGCTCTGGGTGCTGGGTGCTCAGTACTCAGGGTGCTGGGTGCTCGGTGCTCAGTACACTGGGTGCCCAGTACTCAGGGTGCTGGGTGCTCAGTACTCAGGGTGCTCGGTGCTTGGGGTGCTGGGTGCTCAGTTCTCAGGGTGCTCAGTGCTTGGGGTGCAGGGTGCTCAGTACTCAGGGTGCTGGTTGCTCAGTGCTCAGGGTGCTGGGTGCTGAGTACTCAGGGTGCTGGGTGCTCAGTACTCAGGGTGCTGGGTGCTCAGTGCTCGGGGTGCTGGGTGCTCAGTGCTCGGGTTGCTGGGTGCTCAGTGCTCGGGGTGCTGGGTGCTCAGTGCTCGGGGTGCTGGGTGCTCAGTGCTCAGGGTGCTGGGTGCTCATTTCTCGGGTGCTGTATGCTCAGTGCGCGGTGTGCTCGGTGCTCAGTGCTCGGGGTGGTGGGTGCTCAGTACTCGGGGTGCTCAGTGCTCAGTACTCAGGGTGCTGGGTTCTCAGTACTCAGGGTGCTGGGTGCTCATTGCTCGGGGTGCTGGGTCCTCAGTGCTACGGGTGCTGGGTGCTCAGTGCTCGGGGTGCTGGGTGCTCAGTGCTCGGGGCGCTGGGTGCTCAGTGCTCGGGGTGCTCGGTGCTCAGTACTCAGGGTGCTGGGTGCTCAGTGCTCAGGGTGCTCGGTGCTCAGTACTCAGGGTGCTGGGTGCTCAGTGCTCAGTGTGCTCGGTGCTCAGTACGTTGGGTGCTCAGTACTCAGGGTGTTGGGTGCTCAGTGCTCAGGGAGATCGGTGCTCAGTACTCACGGTGCTCAGTACTCAGGGTGCTGGGTGCTCAGGGCTCGGGGTGCTGGGAGCTCAGTACTCAGGGTGCTGGGTGCTCAGTGCTCGGGGTGCTGGGTGCTGAGTGCTCAGGGTGCTGGGTGCTCAGTACTCGGGGTGCTCGGTGCTCAGTACTCAGGGTGCTGGGTGCTCACTACTCAGGGTGCTGGGTGCTCAGTGATCAGGGTGCTCTCTGCTCAGTACTCAGGGTGCTGGGTGCTCAGTGCTCAGGGTGCTGGGCGCTCAGTACTCAGGGTGCTGGGTGCTCAGTGCTCAGGGTGATCGGTGCTCAGTCCTCAGGGTGCTCAGTACTCAGGGTGCTGGGTGCTCAGTGCTCAGGTTGCTCAGTACTCAGGGTGCTGGGTACTCAGTACTCAGGGTGCTGTGTGCTCAGTGCTCGGGGTGCTGGGTGCTCAGTACTCAGGGTGCTGGGTGCTCAGTGCTCAGGGTGCTGGGTGCTCAGTACTCAGGGTGCTGGGTGCTCAGTACTCAGGGTGCTCAGTGCTCGGGGTGCTGGGTGCTCAGTGCTCGGGGTGCTCGGTGCTCAGTGCTCGGGGTGCTGGGTACTCAGTACTCGGGGTGCTCAGTGCTCAGTACTCAGGGTGCTGGGTGCTCAGTGCACAGGGTGCTGGGTGCTCAGTGCTCGGGGTGCTGGGTGCTCGGTGCTCAGGTTGCTGGGTGCTCAGTACTCGGGGTGGTGGGTGCTCAGTACTCAGGGTGCTGGGTGCTCATTGCTCGGGGTGCTGGGTGCTCAGTGCTCCGGGTGCTGGGTGCTCAGTGCTTGGGGTGCTGGGTGCTCAGTGCTCAGGGTGCTGGGTGCTCAGTGCTCGGGGTGCTCGGTGCTCAGTACTCAGGGTTCTGTGTGCTCAGTGCTCAGGGTGCTCGGTGCTCAGTACTCAGGGTGCTGGGTGCTCAGTGCTCGGTGTCCTCGGTGCTCAGTACTCAGGGTGCTCAGTGCTCAGTACTCAGCGTGCTGGGTGCTCAGTGCTCAGTACTCATCGTGCTGGGTGCTCAGTGCTCAGGGTGCTGGGTGCTCAGTACTCAGGGTGCTGGGTGCTTAGTACTCAGGGTGCTCGGTCCTCAGTGCTCAGGGTGCTCAGTGCTCAGTACTCAGCGTGCTGGGTGCTCAGTGCTCAGTACTCATCGTGCTGGGTGCTCAGTGCTCAGGGTGCTGGGTGCTCAGTACACAGGGTGCTGGGTGCTTAGTACTCAGGGTGCTCGGTCCTCAGTGCTCAGGGTGCTGGGTGCTCAGTACTCAGGGTGCTGGGTGCTCAGTGGTCAGGGTGCTCAGTGCTCAGCACTCAGGGTGCTCGGTGCTCAGTGCTCAGGGTGCTCAGTGCTCAGTACTCAGGGTGCTCAGTGCTCTGGGTGCTGGGTGCTCAGTGCTCAGGGTGCTGGGTACTCAGTGCTCAGGGTGCTGGGTGCTCAGTACTCAGGGTGCTCAGTGCTCAGGGTGCTGGGTGCTCAGTGCTCGGGGTGCTGGGTACTCAGTGCTCAGTACACAGGGTGCTGAGTGCTCAGTGCTCAGGGTGCTGGGTGCTCAGTACTCAGGGTGCTGGGTGCTCAGTGCTCAGGGTGCTGGGTGCTCAGTACTCAGGGTGCTCAGTGCTCAGGGTGCTGGGTGCTCAGTGCTCGGGGTGCTGGGTGCTCAGTGCTCAGTACTCAGGGTGCTGGGTGCTCAGTGCTCAGGGTGCTGGGTGCTCAGTACTCAGGGTGCTGGGTGCTCAGTGCTCAGGGTGCTGGGTGCTCAGTACTCAGGGTGCTGGGTCCTCAGTGCTCAGGGTGCTGGGTGCTCAGTGCTCGGGGTGCTCAGTACTCAGGGTGCTGTGTGTTCAGTGCTCAGGGTACTGGGTGCTCAGTACTCAGGGTGCTCGGTGCTTAGTACTCAGGGTGCTGGGTGCTCAGTACTCCGGGTGCTGGGTGCTCAGTGCTCGGGGTGCTCGGTGCTCAGTGCTCAGGGTGCTGGGTGCTCAGTACTCAGGGTGCTCATTGCTCAGGGTGCTGGGTGCTCAGTACTCAGGGTGCTGGGTGCTCAGTACTCAGGGTGCTCAGTGCTCAGTACTCAGGGTGCTCAGTGCTCAGTACTCAGGGTGCTCAGTGCTCAGGGTGCTGGGTGCTCAGTGCTCGGGGTGCTGGGTGCTCAGTGCTCACGGTGCTGTGTGCTCAGTACTCAGGGTGCTCAGTACTCAGGGTGCTGGGTGCTCAGTGCTCAGGGTGCTGGGTGCTCAGTGCTCAGGGTGCTGGGTGCTCAGTGCTCAGGGTGCTGGGTGCTCAGTACTCAGGGTGCTCAGTGCTCAGGTTGCTGGGTGCTCAATACTCAGGGTGCTGGGTGCTCAGTACTCAGGGTGCTCAGTGCTCAGTACTCAGGGTGCTCAGTGCTCATGGTGCTGGGTGCTCAGTGCTCGGGGTGCTGGGTACTCAGTCCTCAGGGTGCTGGGTGCTCAGGTCTCAGGGTGCTGGGTGCTCGGTGCTCAGTACACTGGGTGCTCAGTACTCAGGGTGCTGGGTGCTCAGTACTCAGGGTGCTCGATGCTTGGGGTGCTGGGTGCTCAGTTCTCAGGGTGCTCAGTGCTTGGGGTGCAGGCTGCTCAGTACTCAGGGTGCTGGTTGCTCAGTGCTCAGGGTGCTGGGTGCTGAGTACTCAGGGTGCTGGGTGCTCAGTACTCAGGGTGCTGGGTGCTCAGTGCTCGGGGTGCTGGGTCCTCAGTGCTACGGGTGCAGGGTGCTCAGTGCTCGGGGTGCTGGGTGCTCAGTGCTCGGGGCGCTGGGTGCTCAGTGCTCGGGGTGCTCGGTGCTCAGTACTCAGGGTGCTGGGTGCTCAGTGCTCAGGGTGCTCGGTGCTCAGTACTCAGGGTGCTGGGTGCTCAGTGCTCAGTGTGCTCGGTGCTCAGTACGTTGGGTGCTCAGTACTCAGGGTGTTGGGTGCTCAGTGCTCAGGGTGATCGGTGCTCAGTCCTCAGGGTGCTCAGTGCTCAGGGCGCTGGGTGCTCAGTGCTCGGGGTGCTGGGTGCTGAGTGCTCAGGGTGCTGGGTGCTCAGTACTCGGGGTGCTCGGTGCTCAGTACTCAGGGTGCTGGGTGCTCACTACTCAGGGTGCTGGGTGCTCAGTGATCAGGGTGCTCTCTGCTCAGTACTCAGGGTGCTGGGTGCTCAGTGCTCAGGGTGCTGGGTGCTCAGTACTCAGGGTGCTGGGTGCTCAGTGCTCAGGGTGATCGGTGCTCAGTCCTCAGGGTGCTCAGTACTCAGGGTGCTGGGTGCTCAGTGCTCAGGTTGCTCAGTACTCAGGGTGCTGAGTACTCAGTACTCAGGGTGCTGTGTGCTCAGTGCTCGGGGTGCTGGGTGCTCAGTACTCAGGGTGCTGGGTGCTCAGTGCTCAGGGTGCTGGGTGCTCAGTACTCAGGGTGCTCGGTGCTCAGTACTCAGGGTGCTCAGTGCTCGGGGAGCTCGGTGCTCAGTACTCAGGGTGCTGGGTGCTCAGTACTCAGTGCTCGGGGTCCTGGGTGCTCAGCGCTCTGGGTGCTTAGTGCACAGTACTCAGGGTGCTGGGTGCTCAGTATTCAGGGTGCTCAGTGCTCGGGGTGCTGGGTGCTCATTACTCAGGATGCTGGGTGCTCAGTACTCAGGGTGCTGGGTGCTCATTCTCGTGGTGCTGGGTGCTCAGTGCTCGGGGTGCTGGGTGCTCAGTACTCGGGGTGCTGGGTGCTCAGTGCTCAGCGTGCTGGGTGCTCAGTACTCAGGGTGCTCGTTTCTCAGTACTCAGGGTGCTGGGTGCTCATTCTCGGGGTTCTGGGTGCTCAGTGCTCAGGGTGCTGGGTTCTCAGTGCTCAGGGTCCTCGGTGCTCAGTACTCAGGGTGCTCAGTACTCAGCGTGCTTTGTGCTCAGTGCTCAGGGTGCTGGGTGCTCAGTACTCAGCGTGCTGGGTGCTCAGTACTCAGGGTGCTGGGTGCTCAGTACTCAGTGTGGTGGGTGCTCAGTGCTTAGGGTGCTGAGTGCTCAGTACTCAGGGTGCTGGGTGCTCAGTGCTCAGGGTGCTGGGTGCTCAGTGCTCGGGGTGCTCGGTGCTCAGTACTCAGGGTGCTGGGTCCTCAGTGCTCGGGGTGCTGGGTGCTCAGTGCTCAGGGTTCTGGGTGCTCAGTACTCGGGGTGCTCGGTGCTCAGTACTCAGGGTGCTGGGTGCTCAGTACTCAGGGTGCTGGGTGCTCAGTACTCAGGGTGCTCGGTGCTCAGTACTCAGGGTGCTGGGTGCTCAGTGCTCAGGTGCTGGGTGCTAAGTACTCAGGGTGCTGGGTGCTCAGTACTCAGGGTGCTGGGTCCTTAGTGCTCATGGTGCTGGGTGCTCAGCACTCAGGGTGCTCAGTACTCAGGGTGCTGGGTGCTCAGTGCTCGGGGTGCTGGGTGCTCTGTACTCAGGGTGCTCAGTACTCAGGGTGCTGGGTGCTCAGAACTCAGGGTGCTGGGTGCTCAGTACTCAGGGTGCTGGGTGCTCAGTACTCAGGGTGCTGGGTGCTCAGTACTCAGGGTGCTGGGTGCTCAGTGCTCGGGGTGCTGGGTGCTCATTAATCAGGGTACTGGGTGCTCAGTACTCAGGGAGCTCAGTGCTTGGGGTGCTGGGTGCTCAGTACTCAGGGTGCTCAGTGCTTGGGATGCTGGGTGCTCAGTACTCAGGGTGCTGGATGCTCAGTGCTCAGGGTGCTGGGTGCTGAGTACTCAGGGTGCTGGGTGCTCAGTACTCAGTGTGCTGGGTGCTCAGTGCTCGGGATGCTGGGTGCTCAGTGCTCGGGGTGCTGAGTGCTCAGTGCTCGGGGTGCTGGGTGCTCAGTGCTCAGGGTGCTGGGTGCTCAGTGCTCGGGGTGCTGGGTGCTCAGTGCTCGGGGTGCCCGGTGCTCAGTGCTCGGGGTGCTGGGTACTCAGTACTCGGGGTGCTCAGTGCTCAGTACTCAGGGTGCTGGGTGCTCAGTGCTCAGGGTGCTGGGTGCTCAGTACTCAGCGTGCTCAGTGCTCAGTACTCAGCGTGCTGGGTGCTCAGTGCTCAGGGTGCTCGGTGCTCAGTACTCAGACTGCTCAGTGCTCAGTACTCAGCGTGCTGGGTGCTCAGTGATCAGGATGCTGGGTGCTCAGTACTCAGGGTGCTGGGTGCTCAGTGGTCGGGGTGCTCAGTGCTCAGCACTCAGGGTGCTCGGTGCTCAGTGCTCAGGGTGCTCAGTGCTCAGTACTCAGGGTGCTCAGTGCTCTGGGTGCTGGGTGCTCAGTGCTCAGGGTGCTGGGTGCTCAGTGCTCAGGGTGCTGGGTGCTCAGTACTCAGGGTGCTCAGTGCTCAGGGTGCTGGGTGCTCAGTACTCGGGGTGCTGGGTACTCAGTGCTCAGTACACAGGGTGCTGAGTGCTCAGTGCTCGGGGTGCTGGGTGCTCAGTGCTCAGTACTCAGGGTGCTGGGTGCTCAGTGCTCAGGGTGCTGGGTGCTCAGTACTCAGGGTGCTGGGTGCTCAGTGCTCAGGGTGCTGGGTGCTCAGTACTCAGGGTGCTGGGTCCTCAGTGCTCAGGGTGCTGGGTGCTCAGTGCTCGGGGTGCTCAGTACTCAGGGTGCTGTGTGTTCAGTGCTCAGGGTACTGGGTGCTCAGTACTCAGGGTGCTCTGTGCTTAGTACTCAGGGTGCTGGGTGCTCAGTACTCCGGGTGCTGGGTGCTCAGTGCTCGGGGTGCTCGGTGCTCAGTGCTCAGGGTGCTGGGTGCTCAGTACTCAGGGTGCTCATTGCTCAGGGTGATGGGTGCTCAGTACTCAGGGTGCTGGGTGCTCAGTACTCAGGGTGCTCAGTGCTCAGTACTCAGGGTGCTCAGTGCTCAGTCCTCAGGGTGCTCAGTGCTCAGGGTGCTGGGTGCTCAGTGCTCGGGGTGCTGGGTGCTCAGTGCTCACGGTGCTGTGTGCTCAGTACTCAGGGTGCTCAGTACTCAGGGTGCTGGGTGCTCAGTGCTCAGGGTGCTGGGTGCTCAGTGCTCAGGGTGCTCGGTGCTCAGTGCTCAGGTTGCTGTGTGCTCAATACTCAGGGTGCTGGGTGCTCAGTACTCAGGGTGCTCAGTGCTCAGTACTGAGGGTGCTCAGTGCTCAGGGTGCTGGGTGCTCAGTTCTCAGGGTGCTCGGTTCTTAGTACTCATGGTGCTCGGTGCTCGGGGTGTTGGGGGCTCAGTAATCAGGGTGCTGGGTGCTCAGTGCTCAGGGTGCTGGGTGCTCAGTGCTCAGGGTGCTCGGTTCTTAGTACTCATGGTGCTCAGTGCTCGGGGTGCTGGGGGCTCAGTAATCAGGGTGCTGGGTGCTCAGTGCTCAGGGTGCTGGGTGCTCAGTGCTCAGTGTGCTCGGTTCTTAGTACTCATGGTGCTCGGTGCTCGGGGTGCTGGGTGCTCAGTGCTCGCTGTGCTGGGTGCTCTGTGCTCGGGGTGCTGGGTGCTGAGTGCTCGGTGTGCTGGGTGCTCAGTGCTGGGGGTGCTGGGTGCTCAGTGCTCGGGGTGCTGGGTGCTCAGTGCTCAGTGTGCTGGGTGCTCAGTGCTCGGGGTGCTCGGTACTCGGTACTCAGGGTTTTGTGTGCTCAGTGCTCAGGGTGCTCGGTGCTCAGTACTCAGGGTGCTGGGTGCTCAGTGCTCGGTGTGCTCGGTGCTCAGTACGTTGGGTGCTCAGTACTCAGGGTGCTGGGTGCTCAGTGCTCAGGGTGATCGGTGATCAGTACTCAGCGTGCACAGTAATCAGGGAGCTGGGTGCTAAGTATTCAGGGTGCTCAGTGCTCGGGGTGCTGGGTGCTCAGTACTCAGGGTGCTGGGTGCTCAGTACTCAGGGTGCTGGGTGCTCATTCTCGGGGTGCTGGGTGCTCAGTGCTCGGGGTGCTGGGTGCTCAGGACTCGGGGTGCTGGGTGCTCAGTGCTCAGCATGCTGGGTGCTCAGTACTCAGGGTGCTCGGTTCTCAGTATTCAGGGTGCTGGGTGCTCATTCTCGGGGTGCTGGGTGCTCAGTGCTCGGGGTGCTGGGTGCTCAGTGCTCAGGGTCCTCGGTGCTCAGTACTCAGGGTGCTCAGTACTCAGCGTGCTTTGTGCTCAGTGCTCAGGGTGCTGGGTGCTCAGTACTCAGGTTGCTGAGTGCTCAGTACTCACGGTGCTGGGTGCTCAGTACTCAGGGTGCTCAGTACTCAGTACTCAGGGTGCTGGGTGCTCAGTAATTGGGGTGCTGGGTGCTCAGTGCTCAGGGTGCTGGGTGCTCAGTGCTCCGGGTGCTGGGTGCTCAGTACTCGGGGTGCTCGGTGCTCAGTACTCAGGGTGCTGGGTGCTCAGTACTCAGGGTGCTGGGTGCTCAGTGCTCAGGGTGCTTTGTGCTCAGTACTCAGGTTGCTGGGTGCTCAGTACTCAGGGTGCTGGGTGCTCAGTGCTCAGGGTGCTGGGTGCTTAGTGCTCGGGGTACTCGGTGCTCATTACTCAGGGTGCTCAGTGCTCAGTACTCAGCGTGCTGGGTGCTCAGTGCTCAGTACTCAGCGTGCTTTGTGCTCATTGCTCAGGGTGCTGGGTGCTCAGTACTCAGGGTGCTGGGTGCTTAGTACTCAGGGTGCTCGGTCCTCAGTGCTCAGGGTGCTGGGTGCTCAGTACTCAGGGTGCTGGGTGCTCAGTGGTCAGGGTGCTCAGTGCTCAGCACTCAGGGTGCTCGGTGCTCAGTGCTCAGGGTGCTCAGTGCTCAGTACTCAGGGTGCTCAGTGCTCTGGGTGCTGGGTGCTCAGTGCTCAGTGTGCTGGGTGCTCAGTGCTCAGGGTGCTGGGTGCTCAGTACTCATTGTGCTCAGTGCTCAGGGTGCTGGGTGCTCAGTGCTCGGGGTGCTGGGTACTCAGTGCTCAGTACACAGGGTGCTGAGTGCTCAGTGTTCGGGGTGCTGGGTGCTCAGTGCTCAGTACTCAGGGTGCTGGGTGCTCAGTGCTCAGGGTGCTGGGTGCTCAGTACTCAGGGTGCTGGGTGCTCAGTGCTCAGGGTGCTGGGTGCTCAGTACTCAGGGTGCTGGGTCCTCAGTGCTCAGGGTGCTGGGTGCTCAGTGCTCGGGGTGCTCAGTACTCAGGGTGCTGTGTGTTCAGTGCTCAGGGTACTGGGTGCTCAGTACTCAGGGTGCTCGGTGCTTAGTACTCAGGGTGCTGGGTGCTCAGTACTCCGGGTGCTGGGTGCTCAGTGCTCGGGGTGCTCGGTGCTCAGTGCTCAGGGTGCTGGGTGCTCAGTACTCAGGGTGCTCATTGCTCAGGGTGCTGTGTGCTCAGTACTCAGGGTGCTGGGTGCTCAGTACTCAGGGTGCTCAGTGCTCAGTACTCAGGGTGCTCAGTGCTCAGTACTCAGGGTGCTCAGTGCTCAGGGTGCTGGGTGCACAGTGCTCGGATTGCTGGGTGCTCAGTGCTCACGGTGCTGTGTGCTCAGTACTCAGGGTGCTCAGTACTCAGGGTGCTAGGTGCTCAGTGCTCGGCGTGCTGGGTACTCAGTCCTCAGGGTGCTGGGTGCTCAGTGCTCAGGGTGTTCGGTGCTCAGTGCTCAGGGTGCTGGGTGCTCAGTACTCAGGGTGCTCGGTGCTCAGTACTCAGGGTGCTGGGTGCTCAGTACTCAGGGTGCTGGGTGCTCAGGGCTCGGGGTGCTGGGAGCTCAGTACTCAGGGTGCTGGGTGCTCAGTGCTCGGGGTGCTGGGTGCTGAGTGCTCAGGGTGCTGGGTGCTCAGTACTCGGGGTGCTCGGTGCTCAGTACTCAGGGTGCTGGGTGCTCACTACTCAGGGTGCTGGGTGCTCAGTGATCAGGGTGCTCTCTGCTCAGTACTCAGGGTGCTGGGTGCTCAGTGCTCAGGGTGCTGGGTGCTCAGTACTCAGGGTGCTGGGTGCTCAGTGCTCAGGGTGATCGGTGCTCAGTCCTCAGGGTGCTCAGTACTCAGGGTGCTGGGTGCTCAGTGCTCAGGTTGCTCAGTACTCAGGGTGCTGGGTACTCAGTACTCAGGGTGCTGTGTGCTCAGTGCTCGGGGTGCTGGGTGCTCAGTACTCAGGGTGCTGGGTGCTCAGTGCTCAGGGTGCTGGGTGCTCAGTACTCAGGGTGCTGGGTGCTCAGTACTCAGGGTGCTCAGTGCTCGGGGTGCTGGGTGCTCAGAGCTCGGGGTGCTCGGTGCTCAGTGCTCGGGGTGCTGGGTACTCAGTACTCGGGGTGCTCAGTGCTCAGTACTCAGGGTGCTGGGTGCTCAGTGCACAGGGTGCTGGGTGCTCAGTGCTCGGGGTGCTGGGTGCTCGGTGCTCAGGTTGCTGGGTGCTCAGTACTCGGGGTGGTGGGTGCTCAGTACTCAGGGTGCTGGGTGCTCATTGCTCGGGGTGCTGGGTGCTCAGTGCTCCGGGTGCTGGGTGCTCAGTGCTCGGGGTGCTGGGTGCTCAGTGCTCAGGGTGCTGGGTGCTCAGTGCTCGGGGTGCTCGGTGCTCAGTACTCAGCGTTCTGTGTGCTCAGTGCTCAGGGTGCTCGGTGCTCAGTACTCAGGGTGCTGGGTGCTCAGTGCTCGGTGTCCTCGGTGCTCAGTACTCAGGGTGCTCAGTGCTCAGTACTCAGCGTGCTGGGTGCTCAGTGCTCAGTACTCATCGTGCTGGGTGCTCAGTGCTCAGGGTGCTGGGTGCTCAGTACTCAGGGTGCTGGGTGCTTAGTACTCAGGGTGCTCGGTCCTCAGTGCTCAGGGTGCTCAGTGCTCAGTACTCAGCGTGCTGGGTGCTCAGTGCTCAGTACTCATCGTGCTGGGTGCTCAGTGCTCAGGGTGCTGGGTGCTCAGTACACAGGGTGCTGGGTGCTTAGTACTCAGGGTGCTCGGTCCTCAGTGCTCAGGGTGCTTGGTGCTCAGTACTCAGGGTGCTGGGTGCTCAGTGGTCAGGGTGCTCAGTGCTCAGCACTCAGGGTGCTCGGTGCTCAGTGCTCAGGGTGCTCAGTGCTCAGTACTCAGGGTGCTCAGTGCTCTGGGTGCTGGGTGCTCAGTGCTCAGGGTGCTGGGTGCTCAGTGCTCAGGGTGCTGGGTGCTCAGTACTCAGGGTGCTCAGTGCTCAGGGTGCTGGGTGCTCAGTGCTCGGGGTGCTGGGTACTCAGTGCTCAGTACACAGGGTGCTGAGTGCTCAGTGCTCGGGGTGCTGGGTGCTCAGTGCTCAGTACTCAGGGTGCTGGGTGCTCAGTGCTCAGGGTGCTGGGTGCTCAGTACTCAGGGTGCTGGGTGCTCAGTGCTCAGGGTGCTGGGTGCTCAGTACTCAGGGTGCTGGGTCCTCAGTGCTCAGGGTGCTGGGTGCTCAGTGCTCGGGGTGCTCAGTACTCAGGGTGCTGTGTGTTCAGTGCTCAGGGTACTGGGTGCTCAGTACTCAGGGTGCTCGGTGCTTAGTACTCAGGGTGCTGGGTGCTCAGTACTGAGGGTGCTGGGTGCTCAGTGCTCGGGGTGCTCGGTGCTCAGTGCTCAGGGTGCTGGGTGCTCAGTACTCAGGGTGCTCATTGCTCAGGGTGCTGGGTGCTCAGTACTCAGGGTGCTCAGTGCTCAGTACTCAGGGTGCTCAGTGCTCAGTACTCAGGGTGCTCAGTGCTCAGGGTGCTGGGTGCTCAGTGCTCGGGGTGCTGGGTGCTCAGTGCTCACGGTGCTGTGTGCTCAGTACTCAGGGTGCTCAGTACTCAGGGTGGTGGGTGCTCAGTGCTCAGGGTGCTGGGTGCTCAGTGCTCAGGGTGCTGGGTGCTCAGTGCTCAGGGTGCTCGGTGCTCAGTGCTCAGGTTGCTGGGTGCTCAATACTCAGGGTGCTGGGTGCTCAGTACTAAGGGTGCTCAGTGCTCAGTACTCAGGGTGCTCAGTGGTCAGGGTGCTGGGTGCTCAGTGCTCGGGGTGCTGGGTACTCAGTCCTCAGGGTGCTGGGTGCTCAGGTCTCAGGGTGCTCGGTGCTCAGTGCTCAGGGTGCTGGGTGCTCAGTACTCAGGGTGCTCGGTGCTCAGTACTCAGGGTGCTGGGTGCTCAGTGCTCAGGGTGCTGGGTGCTCAGTACTCAGGGTGCTGGGTGCTCGGTGCTCAGTACACTGGGTGCTCAGTACTCAGGGTGCTGGGTGCTCAGTACTCAGGGTGCTCGATGCTTGGGGTGCTGGGTGCTCAGTTCTCAGGGTGCTCAGTGCTTGGGGTGCAGGCTGCTCAGTACTCAGGGTGCTGGTTGCTCAGTGCTCAGGGTGCTGGGTGCTGAGTACTCAGGGTGCTGGGTGCTCAGTACTCAGGGTGCTGGGTGCTCAGTGCTCGGGGTGCTGGTTGCTCAGTGCTCGGGTTGCTGGGTGCACAGTGCTCGGGGTGCTGGGTGCTCAGTGCTCGGGGTGCTGGGTGCTCAGCGCTCAGGGTGCTGGATGCTCATTGCTCGGGGTGCTGTGTGCTCAGTGCTCGGTGTGCTTGGTGCTTAGTGCTCGGGGTGGTGGGTGCTCAGTACTCGGGGTGCTCAGTGCTCAGTACTCAGGGTGCTGGGTGCTCAGTACTCAGGGTGCTGGGTGCTCATTACTCGGGGTGCTGGGTCCTCAGTGCTACGGGTGCAGGGTGCTCAGTGCTCGGGGTGCTGGGTGCTCAGTGCTCGGGGCGCTGGGTGCTCAGTGCTCGGGGTGCTCGGTGCTCAGTACTCAGGGTGCTGGGTGCTCAGTGCTCAGGGTGCTCGGTGCTCAGTACTCAGGGTGCTGGGTGCTCAGTGCTCAGTGTGCTCGGTGCTCAGTACGTTGGGTGCTCAGTACTCAGGGTGTTGGGTGCTCAGTGCTCAGGGTGATCGGTGCTCAGTCCTCAGGGTGCTCAGTGCTCAGAGCGCTGGGTGCTCAGTGCTCGGGGTGCTGGGTGCTGAGTGCTCAGGGTGCTGGGTGCTCAGTACTCGGGGTGCTCGGTGCTCAGTACTCAGGCTGCTGGGTGCTCACTACTCAGGGTGCTGGGTGCTCAGTGATCAGGGTGCTCTCTGCTCAGTACTCAGGGTGCTGGGGGCTCAGTGCACAGGGTGCTGGGTGCTCAGTACTCAGGGTGCTGGGTGCTCAGTGCTCAGGGTGATCGGTGCTCAGTCCTCAGGGTGCTCAGTACTCAGGGTGCTGGGTGCTCAGTGCTCAGGTTGCTCAGTACTCAGGGTGCTGAGTACTCAGTACTCAGGGTGCTGAGTACTCAGTACTCAGGGTGCTGTGTGCTCAGTGCTCGGGGTGCTGGGTGCTCAGTACTCAGGGTGCTGGGTGCTCAGTGCTCAGGGTGCTGGGTGCTCAGTACTCAGGGTGCTCGGTGCTCAGTACTCAGGGTGCTCAGTGCTCGGGGAGCTCGGTGCTCAGTACTCAGGGTGCAGGGTGCTCAGTACTCAGTGCTCGGGGTCCTGGGTGCTCAGCGCTCTGGGTGCTTAGTGCACAGTACTCAGGGTGCTGGGTGCTCAGTATTCAGGGTGCTCAGTGCTCGGGGTGATGGGTGCTCATTACTCAGGATGCTGGGTGCTCAGTACTCAGGGTGCTGGGTGCTCATTCTCGTGGTGCTGGGTGCTCAGTGCTCGGGGTGCTGGGTGCTCAGTACTCGTGGTGCTGGGTGCTCAGTGCTCAGCGTGCTGGGTGCTCAGTACTCAGGGTGCTCGTTTCTCAGTACTCAGGGTGCTGGGTGCTCATTCTCGGGGTGCTGGGTGCTCAGTGCTCAGGGTGCTGGGTTCTCAGTGCTCAGGATCCTCGGTGCTCAGTACTCAGGGTGCTCAGTACTCAGCGTGCTTTGTGCTCAGTGCTCAGGGTGCTGGGTGCTCAGTACTCAGGGTGCTGGGTGCTCAGTACTCAGTGTGCTGGGTGCTCAGTACTCAGGGTGCTTGGTGCTCAGTACTCAGGGTGCTGGGTGCTCAGTACTCAGTGTGCTGGGTGCTCAGTACTCAGGGTACTGGGTGCTCAGTACTCAGGGTGCTGGGTGCTCAGTACTCAGGGTGGTGGGTGCTCAGTGCTCAGGGTGCTGAGTGCTCAGTACTCAGGGTGCTGGGTGCTCAGTGCTCAGGGTGCTGGGTGCTCAGTGCTCAGGGTGCTTGGTGCTCAGTGCTCGGGGTGCTCAGTGCTCAGTACTCAGGGTGCTGGGTCCTCAGTGCTCGGGGTGCTGGGTGCTCAGTGCTCAGGGTGCTGGGTGCTCAGTACTCGGGGTGCTCGGTGCTCAGTACTCAGGGTGCTGGGTGCTCAGTACTCAGGGTGCTGGGTGCTCAGTACTCAGGGTGCTCGGTGCTCAGTACTCAGGGTGCTGGGTGCTCAGTGCTCAGGTGCTGGGTGCTAAGTACTCAGGGTGCTGGGTGCTCAGTACTCAGGGTGCTGGGTGCTCAGTGCTCAGGGTGCTGGGTGCTCAGTACTCAGGGTGCTGGGTGCTCAGCACTCAGGGTGCTCAGTACTCAGGGTGCTGGGTGCTCAGTGCTCGGGGTGCTGGGTGCTCTGTACTCAGGGTGCTCAGTACTCAGGGTGCTGGGTGCTCAGAACTCAGGGTGCTGGGTGCTCAGTACTCAGGGTGCTGGGTGCTCAGTACTCAGGGTGCTGGGTGCTCAGTACTCAGGGTGCTGGGTGCTCAGTGCTCGGGGTGCTGGGTGCTCATTAATCAGGGTACTGGGTGCTCAGTACTCAGGGTGCTCAGTGCTTGGGGTGCTGGGTGCTCAGTACTCAGGGTGCTCAGTGCTTGGGATGCTGGGTGCTCAGTACTCAGGGTGCTGGATGCTCAGTGCTCAGGGTGCTGGGTGCTGAGTACTCAGGGTGCTGGGTGCTCAGTACTCAGTGTGCTGGGTGCTCAGTGCTCGGGATGCTGGGTGCTCAGTGCTCGGGGTGCTGAGTGCTCAGTGCTCGGGGTGCTAGGTGCTCAGTGCTCAGGGTGCTGGGTGCTCAGTGCTCGGGGTGCTGGGTGCTCAGTGCTCGGGGTGCCCGGTGCTCAGTGCTCGGGGTGCTGGGTACTCAGTACTCGGGGTGCTCAGTGCTCAGTACTCAGGGTGCAGGGTGCTCAGTGCTCAGGGTGCTGGGTGCTCAGTGCTCGGGGTGCTGGGTGCTCGGTGCTCAGGTTGCTGGGTGCTCAGTACTCGGGGTGGTGGGTGCTCAGTACTCAGGGTGCTGGGTGCTCATTGCTCGGGGTGCTGGGTGCTCAGTGCTCCGAGTGCTGGGTGCTCAGTGCTCGGGGTGCTGGGTGCTCAGTGCTCAGGGTGCTGGGTGCTCAGTGCTCGCGGTGCTCGGTGCTCAGTACTCAGGGTTCTGTGTGCTCAGTGCTCAGGGTGCTGGGTGCTCAGTGCTCGGGGTGCTGGGTGCTCAGTGCTCAGGGTGCTGGGTGCTCAGTACTCAGGGTGCTGGGTGCTCAGTACACGGTGTGCTCGGTGCTCAGTACGTTGGGTGCTCAGTACTCAGGGTGCTGGGTGCTCAGTGCTCAGGGTGATCGGTGATCAGTACTCAGCGTGCACAGTAATCAGGGAGCTGGGTGCTCAGTATTCAGGGTGCTCAGTGCTCGGGGTGCTGGGTGCTCAGTACTCAGGGTGCTGGGTGCTCAGTACTCAGGGTGCTGGGTGCTCATTCTCGGGGTGCTGGGTACTCAGTGCTCGGGGTGCTGGGTGCTCAGTGCTCAGGGTCCTCGGTGCTCAGTACTCAGGGTGCTCAGTACTCAGCGTGCTTTGTGCTCAGTGCTCAGGGTGCTGGGTGCTCAGTACTCAGGGTAATGAGTGCTCAGTACTCACGGTGCTGGGTGCTCAGTACTCAGGGTGCTCAGTACTCAGTACTCAGGGTGCTGGGTGCTCAGTGCTTGGGGTGCTGGGTGCTCAGTGCTCAGGGTGCAGTGTGCTCAGTGCTCGGGGTGCTGGTTGCTCAGTACTCGGGGTGCTCAGTGCTCAGTACTCAGGGTGCTGGGTGCTAAGTACTCAGGGTGCTGGGTGCTCCGTGCTCAGGGTGCTGTGTGCTCAGTACTCAGGTTGCTGGGTGCTCAGTACTCAGGGTGCTGGGTGCTCAGTGCTCAGGGTGCTGTGTGCTTAGTGCTCGGGGTGCTCGGTGCTCAGTACTCAGGGTGCTCAGTGCTCAGTACTCAGCGTGCTGGGTGCTCAGTGCTCAGGGTGCTCGGTGCTCAGTACTCAGACTGCTCAGTGCTCAGTACTCAGCGTGCTGGGTGCTCAGTGATCAGGGTGCTGGGTGCTCAGTACTCAGGGTGCTGGGTGCTTAGTACTCAGGGTGCTCGGTCCTCAGTGCTCAGGGTGCTGGGTGCTCAGTACTCAGGGTGCTGGGTGCTCAGTGGTCGGGGTGCTCAGTGCTCAGCACTCAGGGTGCTCGGTGCTCAGTGCTCAGGGTGCTCAGTGCTCAGTACTCAGGGTGCTCAGTGCTCTGGGTGCTGGGTGCTCAGTGCTCAGGGTGCTGGGTGCTCAGTGCTCAGGGTGCTGGGTGCTCAGTACTCAGGGTGCTCAGTGCTCAGGGTGCTGGGTGCTCAGTGCTCGGGGTGCTGGGTACTCAGTGCTCAGTACACAGGGTGCTGAGTGCTCAGTGCTCGGGGTGCTGGGTGCTCAGTGCTCAGTACTCAGGGTGCTGGGTGCTCAGTGCTCAGGGTGCTGGGTGCTCAGTACTCAGGGTGCTGGGTGCTCAGTGCTCAGGGTGCTGGGTGCTCAGTACTCAGGGTGCTGGGTCCTCAGTGCTCAGGGTGCTGGGTGCTCAGTGCTCGGGGTGCTCAGTACTCAGGGTGCTGTGTGTTCAGTGCTCAGGGTACTGGGTGCTCAGTACTCAGGGTGCTCGGTGCTTAGTACTCAGGGTGCTGGGTGCTCAGTACTCCGGGTGCTGGGTGCTCAGTGCTCGGGGTGCTCGGTGCTCAGTGCTCAGGGTGCTGGGTGCTCAGTACTCAGGGTGCTCATTGCTCAGGGTGATGGGTGCTCAGTACTCAGGGTGCTGGGTGCTCAGTACTCAGGGTGCTCAGTGCTCAGTACTCAGGGTGCTCAGTGCTCAGTCCTCAGGGTGCTCAGTGCTCAGGGTGCTGGGTGCTCAGTGCTCGGGGTGCTGGGTGCTCAGTGCTCACGGTGCTGTGTGCTCAGTACTCAGGGTGCTCAGTACTCAGGGTGCTGGGTGCTCAGTGCTCAGGGTGCTGGGTGCTCAGTGCTCAGGGTGCTCGGTGCTCAGTGCTCAGGTTGCTGGGTGCTCAATACTCAGGGTGCTGGGTGCTCAGTACTCAGGGTGCTCAGTGCTCAGTACTCAGGGTGCTCAGTGCTCAGGGTGCTGGGTGCTCAGTGCTCAGGGTGCTCGGTGCTCAGTGCTCAGGGTGCTGGGTGCTCAGTACTCAGGATGCTGGGTGCTCAGTGCTCGGGGTGCTGGGGGCTCAGTAATCAGGGTGCTGGGTGCTCAGTGCTCAGGGTGCTGGGTGCTCAGTGCTCAGGGTGCTCGGTTCTTAGTACTCATGGTGCTCGGTGCTCGGGGTGCTGGGTGCTCAGTGCTCGGTGTGCTGGGTGCTCAGTGCTCGGGGTGCTGGGTGCTGAGTGCTCGGTGTGCTGGGTGCTCAGTGCTCGGGGTGCTGGGTGCTCAGTGCTCGGGGTGCTGGGTGCTCAGTACTCAGGGTGCTCGGTGCTCAGTACTCAGGGTGCTGGGTGCTCAGTGCTCAGGGTGCTGGGTGCTCACTACTCAGGGTGCTGGGTGCTCGGTGCTCAGTACACTGGGTGCTCAGTACTCAGGGTGCTGGGTGCTCAGTACTCAGGGTGCTCGGTGCTTGGGGTGCTGGGTGCTCAGTTCTCAGGGTGCTCAGTGCTTGGGGTGCAGGGTGCTCAGTACTCAGGGTGCTGGTTGCTCAGTGCTCAGGGGGCTGGGTGCTGAGTACTCAGGGTGCTGGGTGCTCAGTACTCAGGGTGCTGGGTGCTCAGTGCTCGGGGTGCTGGGTGCTCAGTGCTCGGGTTGCTGGGTGCTCAGTGCTCGGGGTGCTGGGTGCTCAGTGCTCGGGGTGCTGGGTGCTCAGTGCTCAGGGTGCTGGGTGCTCAGTGCTCGGGGTGCTGGGTGCTCAGTGCTCGGTGTGCTCGGTGCTCAGTGCTCGGGGTGGTGGGTGCTCAGTACTCGGGGTGCTCAGTGCTCAGTACTCAGGGTGCTGGGTGCTCAGTACTCAGGGTGCTGGGTGCTCATTGCTCGGGGTGCTGGGTCCTCAGTGCTACGGGTGCTGGGTGCTCAGTGCTCGGGGCGCTGGGTGCTCAGTGCTCGGGGTGCTCGGTGCTCAGTACTCAGGGTGCTGGGTGCTCAGTGCTCAGGGTGCTCGGTGCTCAGTACTCAGGGTGCTGGGTGCTCAGTGCTCAGTGTGCTCGGTGCTCAGTACGTTGGGTGCTCAGTACTCAGGGTGTTGTGTGCTCAGTGCTCAGGGTGATCGGTGCTCAGTACACAGGGTGCTCAGTACTCAGGGTGCTGGGTGCTCAGGGCTCGGGGTGCTGGGAGCTCAGTACTCAGGGTGCTGGGTGCTCAGTGCTTGGGGTGCTGGGTGCTGAGTGCTCAGGGTGCTGGGTGCTCAGTACTCGGGGTGCTCGGTGCTCAGTACTCAGGGTGCTGGGTGCTCAGTACTCAGGGTGCTGGGTGCTCAGTGATCAGGGTGCTCTCTGCTCAGTACTCAGGGTGCTGGGTGCTCAGTGCTCAGGGTGCTGGGTGCTCAGTATTCAGGGTGCTGGGTGCTCAGTGCTCAGGGTGATCGGTGCTCAGTCCTCAGGGTGCTCAGTACTCAGGGTGCTGGGTGCTCAGTGCTCAGGTTGCTCAGTACTCAGGGTGCTGGGTACTCAGTACTCAGGGTGCTGTGTGCTCAGTGCTCGGGGTGCTGGGTGCTCAGTACTCAGGGTGCTGGGTGCTCAGTGCTCAGGGTGCTGGGTGCTCAGTACTCAGGGTGCTGGGTGCTCAGTACTCAGGGTGCTCAGTGCTCGGGGAGCTCGGTGCTCAGTACTCAGGGTGCTGGGTGCTCAGTACTCAGTGCTCGGGGTCCTGGGTGCTCAGCGCTCTGGGTGCTTAGTGCACAGTACTCAGGGTGCTACTTGCTCAGTATTCAGGGTGCTCAGTGCTCTGTATGCTGGGTGCTCATTACTCAGGGTGCTGGGTGCTCAGTACTCAGGGTGCTGGGTGCTCATTCTCGTGGTGCTGGGTGCTCATTCTCATGGTGCTGGGTGCTCAGTGCTCGGGGTGCTGGGTGCTCAGTACTCGGGGTGCTGGGTGTTCAGTGCTCAGCGTGCTCGGTGCTCAGTACTCAGGGTGCTCGGTTCTCAGTACCCAGGGTGCTGGGTGCTCATTCTCGGGGTGCTGGGTGCTCAGTGCTCAGGGTGCTGGGTTCTCAGTGCTCAGGGTTCTCGGTGCTCAGTACTCAGGGTGCTCAGTACTCAGCGTGCTTTGTGCTCAGTGCTCAGGGTGCTTTGTGCTCAGTACTCAGGGTGCTGGGTGCTCAGTACTCACGGTGCTGGGTGCTCAGTACTCGGGGTGCTGGGTGCTCATTACTCAGGGTGCTGGGTGCTCAGTGCTCAGGGTGCTCGCTGCTCAGTACTCTTTTAGCTGGGTGCTCAGTACTCAGGGTGCTGGGTGCTCAGTGCTCGGGGTGCTCGGTGCTCAGTGCTCAGGATGCTCGGTGCTCAGTACTTTTGCTGCTGGGTGCTCAGTACTCAGGGTGCTGGGTGCTCAGTGCTCGGGGTGCTCGGTGCTCAGTACTCAGGGTGCTGGGTGCTCAGTGCTCAGGATGCTGGGTGCTCAGTACTCAGGGTGCTCAGTACTCAGTACTCAGGGTGCTGGGTGCTCAGTGCTTGGGGTGCTGGTTGCTCAGTGCTCAGGGTGCTGGGTGCTCAGTGCTCGGGGTGCTGGGTGCTCAGTACTCGGAGTGCTCGGTGCTCAGTACTCAGTGTGCTGGGTGCTCAGTGCTCAGGGTGCTGGGTGCTCAGTACTCAGTTTGCACAGTACTCAGGGTGCTGGGTGCTCAGTGCTCGGGATGCTGGGTGCTCAGTACTCAGGGTGCTCAGTACTCAGGATGCTGTGTGCTCAGTACTCAGGGTGCTGGGTACTCAGTGCTCAGTACACAGGATGCTGAGTGCTCAGTGCTCGGGGTGTTGGGTGCTCAGTGCTCAGTACTCAGGGTGCTGGGTGCTCAGTGCGCAGGGTGCTGGGTGCTCAGTACTCAGGGTGCTGGGTGCTCAGTGCTCAGTGTGCTGGGTGCTCAGTACTCAGGGTGCTGGGTCCTCAGTGCTCAGGGTGCTGGGTGCTCAGTGCTCGGGGTGCTCAGTACTCAGGGTGCTGTGTGTTCAGTGCTCAGGGTACTGGGTGCTCAGTACTCAGGGTGCTCGGTGCTTAGTACTCAGGGTGCTGGGTGCTCAGTACTCAGGGTGCTCATTGCTCAGGGTGCTGGGTTCTCAGTACTCAGGGTGGTGGGTGCTCAGTACTCAGGGTGCTCAGTGCTCAGTACTCAGGGTGCTCAGTGCTCAGGGTGCTGGGTGCTCAGTGCTCGGGGTGCTGGGTGCTCAGTGCTCACGGTGCTCTGTGCTCAGTACTCAGGGTGCTCAGTACTCAGGGTGCTGGGTGCTCAGTGCTCAGGGTGCTGGCTGCTCAGTGCTCAGGGTGCTGTGTGCTCAGTGCTCAGGGTGCTCGGTGCTCAGTGCTCAGGTTGCTGGGTGCTCAATACTCAGGGTGCTGGGTGCTCAGTACTCAGGGTGCTCAGTGCTCAGTACTCAGGGTGCTCAGTGCTCAGGGTGCTGGGTGCTCAGTGCTCGGGGTGCTGGGTACTCAGTCCTCAGGGTGCTGTGTGCTCAGTGCTCAGGGTGCTCGGTGCTCAGTGCTCAGGGTGCTGGGTGCTCAGTACTCAGGGTGCTGGGTGCTCAGTGCACGGGGTGCTAGGGGCTCAGTACTCAGGGTGCTGGGTGCTCAGTGCTCAGGGTGCTGGGTGCTCAGTGCTCAGGGTGCTCGGTTCTTAGTACTCATGGTGCTCGGTGCTCGGGGTGCTGGGTGCTCAGTGCTCGGTGTGCTGGGTGCTCAGTGCACGGGGTGCTGGGTGCTGAGTGCTCGGTGTGCTGGGTGCTCAGTGCTCGGGGTGCTGGGTGCTCAGTGCTCGGGGTGCTGGGTGCTCAGTACTCAGGGTGCTCGGTGCTCAGTACTCAGGGTGCTGGGTGCTCAGTGCTCAGGGTGCTGGGTGCTCAGTACTCAGGGTGCTGGGTGCTCGGTGCTCAGTACACTGGGTGCTTAGTACTCAGGGTGCTGGGTGCTCAGTACTCAGGGTGCTCGGTGCTTGGGGTGCTGGGTGCTCAGTTCTCAGGGTGCTCAGTGCTTGGGGTGCAGGGTGCTCAGTACTCAGGGTGCTGGTTGCTCAGTTCTCAGGGTGCTGGGTGCTGAGTACTCAGGGTGCTGGGTGCTCAGTACTCAGGGTGCTGGGTGCTCAGTGCTCGCTGTGCTGGGTGCTCAGTGCTCGGGTTGCTGGGTGCTCAGTGCTCGGGTTGCTGGGTGCTCAGTGCTCGGGGTGCTGGGTGCTCAGTGCTCAGGGTGCTGGGTGCTCAGTGCTCGGGGTGCTCAGTGCTCAGTACTCAGGGTGCTGGGTGCTCAGTACTCAGGGTGCTGGGTGCTCATTGCTCGGGGTGCTGGGTCCTCAGTGTTACGGGTGCTGGGTGCTCAGTGCTCGGGGTGCTGGGCGCTCAGTGCTCGGGGCCCTGGGTGCTCAGTGCTCGGGGTGCTCGGTGCTCAGTACTCAGGGTTCTGGGTGCTCAGTGCTCAGGGTGCTCGGTGCTCAGTACTCAGGGTGCTGGGTGCTCAGTGCTCAGTGTGCTCGGTGCTCAGTACGTTGCATGCTCAGTAATCAGGGTGTTGGGTGCTCAGTGCTCAGGGTGATCGGTGCTCAGTACTCAGGGTGCTCAGTACTCAGGGTGCTGGGTGCTCAGGGCTCGGGGTGCTGGGAGCTCAGTACTCAGGGTGCTGGGTGCTCAGTGCTCGGGGTGCTGGGTGCTGAGTGCTCAGGGTGCTGGGTGCTCAGTACTCGGGGTGCTCGGTGCTCAGTACTCAGGGTGCTGGGTGCTCAGTACTCAGGGTGCTGGGTGCTCAGTGATCAGGGTGCTCTCTGCTCAGTACTCAGCGTGCTGGGTGCTCAGTGCTCAGGATGCTGGGTGCTCAGTACTCAGGGTGCTGGGTGCTCAGTGCTCAGGGTGATTGGTGCTCAGTCCTCAGGGTGCTCAGTACTCAGGGTGCTGGGTGCTCAGTGCTCAGGTTGCTCAGTACTCAGGGTGCTGGGTACTCAGTACTCAGGGTGCTGTGTGCTCAGTGCTCGGGGTGCTGGGTGCTCAGTACTCAGGGTGCTGGGTGCTCAGTGCTCGGGGTGCTGGGTGCTCAGTACTCAGGGTGCTGGGTGCTCAGTGCTCAGGGTGCTGGGTGCTCAGTGCTCAGGTTGCTTAGTACTCAGGGTGCTGGGTACTCAGTACTCAGGGTGCTGGGTGCTCAGTGGTCGGGGTCCTCAGTGCTCAGCACTCAGGGTGCTCGGTGCTCAGTGCTCAGGGTGCTCAGTGCTCAGTACTCAGGGTGCTCAGTGCTCTGGGTGCTGGGTGCTCAGTGCTCAGGGAGCTGGGTGCTCAGTGCTCAGGGTGCTGGGTGCTCAGTACTCAGGGTGCTCAGTGCTCAGGGTGCTGGGTGCTCAGTGCTCAGTACACAGGGTGCTGAGTGCTCAGTGCTCGGGGTGCTGGGTGCTCAGTGCTCAGTACTCAGGGTGCTGGGTGCTCAGTGCTCAGGGTGCTGGGTGCTCAGTACTCAGGGTGCTGGATGCTCAGTGCTCAGGGTGCTGGGTGCTCAGTACTCAGGGTGCTGGGTCCTCAGTGCTCAGGGTGCTGGGTGCTCAGTGCTCGGGGTGCTCAGTACTCAGGGTGCTGTGTGTTCAGTGCTCAGGGTACTGGGTGCTCAGTACTCAGGGTGCTCGGTGCTTAGTACTCAGGGTGCTGGGTGCTCAGTACTCCGGGTGCTGGGTGCTCAGTGCTCAGGGTGCTCGGTGCTCAGTGCTCAGGGTGCTGGGTGCTCAGTACTCAGGGTGCTCATTGCTCAGGGTGATGGGTGCTCAGTACTCAGGGTGCTGGGTGCTCAGTACTCAGGGTGCTCAGTGCTCAGTACTCAGGGTGCTCAGTGCTCAGTCCTCAGGGTGCTCAGTGCTCAGGGTGCTGGGTGCTCAGTGCTCGGGGTGCTGGGTGCTCAGTGCTCACGGTGCTGTGTGCTCAGTACTCAGGGTGCTCAGTACTCAGGGTGCTGGGTGCTCAGTGCTCAGGGTGCTGGGTGCTCAGTGCTCAGGGTGCTCGGTGCTCAGTGCTCATGTTGCTGGGTGCTCAATACTCAGGATGCTGGGTGCTCAGTGCTCAGGGTGCTGGGTGCTCAGTGCTCAGGGTGCTCGGTTCTTAGTACTCATGGTGCTCGGTGCTCGGGGTGCTGGGTGCTCAGTGCTCGGGGTGCTGGGTGCTCAGTGCACGGTGTGCTGGGTGCTCAGTGCTCGGGGTGCTGGGTGCTGAGTGCTCGGTGTGCTGGGTGCTCAGTGCTCGGGGTGCTGGGTGCTCAGTGCTCGGGGTGCTGGGTGCTCAGTACTCAGGGTGCTCGGTGCTCAGTACTCAGGGTGCTGGGTGCTCAGTGATCAGGGTGCTGGGTGCTCAGTACTCAGGGTGCTGGGTGCTCGGTGCTCAGTACACTGGGTGCTCAGTACTCAGGGTGCTGGGTGCTCAGTACTCAGGGTGCTCGGTGCTTGGGGTGCTGGGTGCTCAGTTCTCAGGGTGCTCAGTGCTTGGGGTGCAGGGTGCTCAGTACTCAGGGTGCTGGTTGCTCAGTGCTCAGGGTGCTGGGTGCTGAGTACTCAGGGTGCTGGGTGCTCAGTGCTCGGGGTGCTGGGTGCTCAGTGCTCGGGTTGCTGGGTGCTCAGTGCTCGGGGTGCTGGGTGCTCTGTGCTCGGGGTCCTGGGTGCTCATTGCTCAGGGTGCTGGGTGCTCAGTGCTCGGGGTGCTGGGTGCTCAGTGCTCGGTGTGCTCGGTGCTCAGTGCTCGGGGTGGTGGGTGCTCAGTACTCGGGGTGCTCAGTGCTCAGTACTCAGGGTGCTGGGTGCTCAGTACTCAGGGTGCTGGGTGCTCATTGCTCGGGGTGCTGGGTCCTCAGTGCTAAGGGTCCTGGGTGCTCAGTGCTCGGGGCGCTGGGTGCTCAGTGCTCGGGGTGCTCGGTGCTCAGTACTCAGGGTGCTGGGTGCTCAGTGCTCAGGGTGCTCGGTGCTCAGTACTCAGGGTGCTGGGTGCTCAGTGCTCAGTGTGCTCGGTGCCCAGTACGTTGGGTGCTCAGTACTCAGGGTGTTGGGTGCTCAGTGCTCAGGGTGATCGGTGCTCAGTACACAGGGTGCTCAGTACTCAGGGTGCTGGGTGCTCAGGGCTCGGGGTGCTGGGAGCTCAGTACTCAGGGTGCTGGGTGCTCAGTGCTCGGGGTGCTGGGTGCTGAGTGCTCAGGGTGCTGGGTGCTCAGTACTCGGGGTGCTCGGTGCTCAGTACTCAGGGTGCTGGGTGCTCAGTACTCAGGGTGCTGGGTGCTCAGTGATCAGTGTGCTCTCTGCTCAGTACTCAGGGTGCTGGGTGCTCAGTGCTCAGGGTGCTGGGTGCTCAGTACTCAGGGTGCTGGGTGCTCAGTGCTCAGGGTGATCGGTGCTCAGTCCTCAGGGTGCTCAGTACTCAGGGTGCTGGGTGCTCAGTGCTCAGGTTGCTCAGTTCTCAGGGTGCTGGGTACTCAGTACTCAGGGTGCTGTGTGCTCAGTGCTCGGGGTGCTGGGTGCTCAGTACTCAGGGTGCTGTGTGCTCAGTGCTCAGGGTGCTGGGTGCTCAGTACTCAGGGTGCTGGGTGCTCAGTACTCAGGGTGCTCAGTGCTCGGGGAGCTCGGTGCTCAGTACTCAGGGTGCTGGGTGCTCAGTACTCAGTGCTCGGGGTCCTGGGTGCTCAGCGCTCTGGGTGCTTAGTGCACAGTACTCAGGGTGCTGGGTGCTCAGTATTCAGGGTGCTCAGTGCTCTGGGTGCTGGGTGCTCATTACTCAGGCTGCTGGGTGCTCAGTACTCAGGGTGCTGGGTGCTCATTCTCGTGGTGCTGGGTGCTCATTCTCGTGGTGCTGGGTGCTCAGTGCTCGGGGTGCTGGGTGCTCAGTACTCGGGGTGCTGGGTGCTCAGTACTCAGGGTGCTCGGTTCTCAGTACTCAGGGTGCTGGGTGCTCATTCTCGGGGTGCTGGGTGCTCAGTGCTCAGGGTGCTGGGTTCTCAGTGCTCAGGGTCCTCGGTGCTCAGTACTCAGGGGGCTCAGTACTCAGGGTGCTGGGTGCTCAGTACTCAGGGTGATGGGTGCTCAGTACTCACGGTGCTGGGGGCTCAGTACTCGGGGTGCTGGGTGCTCATTACTCAGGGTGCTGGGTGCTCATTGCTCAGGGTGCTCGCTGCTCAGTACTCTTTTAGCTGGGTGCTCAGTACTCAGGGTGCTGGGTGCTCAGTGCTCGGGGTGCTCGGTGCTCAGTGCTCAGGATGCTGGGTGCTCAGTACTTTTGCTGCTGGGTGCTCAGTACTCAGGGTGCTGGGTGCTCAGTGCTCGGGGTGCTCGGTGCTCAGTACTCAGGGTGCTGGGTGCTCAGTGCTCAGGATGCTGGGTGCTCAGTACTCAGGGTGCTCAGTACTCAGGGTGCTGGGTGCTCAGTGCTTGGGGTGCTGGGTGCTCAGTGCTCAGGGTGCTGGGTGCTCAGCGCTCGGGGTGCTGGGTGCTCAGTACTCGGAGTGCTCGGTGCTCAGTACTCAGGGTGCTGGGTGCTCAGTGCTCAGGGTGCTGGGTGCTCAGTACTCAGGTTGCACAGTACTCAGGGTGCTGGGTGCTCAGTGCTCGGGTTGCTGGGTGCTCCGTACTCAGGGTGCTCAGTACTCAGGATGCTGGGTGTTCAGTACTCAGGGTGCTGGGTACTCAGTGCTCAGTACACAGGGTGCTGAGTGCTCAGTGCTCGGGGTGCTGGGTGCTCAGTGCTCAGTACTCAGGGTGCTGGTTGCTCAGTGCGCAGGTTGCTGGGTGCTCAGTACTCAGGGTGCTGGGTGCTCAGTGCTCAGTGTGCTGGGTGCTCAGTACTCAGGGTGCTGGGTCCTCAGTGCTCAGGGTGCTGGGTGCTCAGTACTCAGGGTGCTCGGTGCTTAGTACTCAGGGTGCTGGGTGTTCAGTGCTCAGGGTACTGGGTGCTCAGTACTCAGGGTGCTCGGTGCTTAGTACTCAGGGTGCTGGGTGCTCAGTACTCAGGGTGCTCATTGCTCAGGGTGCTGGGTTCTCAGTACTCAGGGTGCTGGGTGCTCAGTACTCAGGGTGCTCAGTGCTCAGTACTCAGGGTGCTCAGTGTTCAGTACTCAGGGTGCTCAGTGCTCAGGGTGCTGGGTGCTCAGTGCTCACGGTGCTGTGTGCTCAGTACTCAGGGTGCTCATTGCTCAGGGTGCTGGGTGCTCAGTGCTCAGTACTCGGGGTGCTGGGTGCTCAGTGCTCAGTGTGCTCAGTGCTCAGTGCTCAGGGTGCTGGGTGCTCAGTGCTCGGGGCGCTGGGTGCTCAGTGCTCGGGGTGCTGGGTGCTCAGTACTCAGGGTGCTGTGTGCTCAGTGCTCAGTACTCAGCGTGCTGGGTGCTCAGTGCTCAGAGTGTTGGGTGCTCAGTTCTCAGGGTGCTGGGTGCTCAGTGTTCAGTGCTCAGGGTGCTCAGTGCTCAGGGTGCTCAGTGCTCAGGGTGCTGGGTGCTCAGGGTGCTGGGTGCTCAGTGCTCGGGGTGCTGGGTGCTCAGTGCTCAGTGCTCAGTGTGCTGGGTGCTCAGTGCTCAGGGCTCAGTTTGCTGGGTGTTCAGTACTCAGGGTGCTCGGTGCTCAGTGCTCAGGGTGCTAGGTGCTCAGTACTCAGGGTGCTGGGTGCTCAGTGCTCGGGGTGCTGGTTGCTCAGTGCTCAGGGTGATCAGTGCTCAGTACTCAGGGTGCTGGGTGCTCAGTGCTCAGGGTGCTGGGTGCTCAGTCATCAGGGTGCTCAGTACTCAGGGTGCTCGGTGCTCAGTGCTCAGTACTCAGGGTGCTCAGTACTCAGGGTGCTGGTTGCTCAGTGCTCGGGGTGCTGGGTGCTCAGTACTCAGGGTGCTGGGTGCTCAGTACTCGGGGTGCTGGGTGCTCAGTACTCAGGGTGCTGGGTGCTCAGTGCTCGGTGTGGTGGGTGCTCAGTGCTCAGGGTGATCGGTGCTCAGTGCTCAGGGTGCTGGGTGCTCAGTCCCCTGGGTGCTCAGTGCTCAGGGTGCTGTGTGCTCAGTGCTCGGGGTGCTCGGTGCTCAGTACTCAGGGTGCTGAGTGCTCAGTACTCAGGGTGCTGGGTGCTCAGTACTCAGGGGGCTGGGTGCTCAGTACTCAGGGTGCTGGGTGCTCAGGGTGCTGGGTGCTCAGTGCTCAGGGTGCTGGGTGCTCAGTGCTCGGGGTGCTGGGTGCTCAGGGCTGTGGTGCTGGGTGCTCAGTGCTCAGTGCTGAGGGTGCTGGGTGCTCAGTGCTCAGTGCTCAGGGTGCTGGTTGCTCAGTACTCAGGGTGCTGGGTGCTCAGTACTCAGTGTGCTGGGTGCTCAGTGCTCAGGGTGCTCTGTGCTCAGTACTCAGGGTGCTGGGTGCTCAGTGCTCGGGGTGCTGCGTGCTCAGTGCTCAGGGTGCTGGGTGCTCAGTGCTCAGGGTGCTGGGTGCTCAGTACTCAGGGTGCTGGGTGCTCAGTGCTCGGGGTGCTCGGTGCTCAGTACTCAAGGTGCTGGGTGCTCAGCGCTCAGGGTGCTGGGTGCTCAGTCCTCGGGGTGCTCCGTGCTCAGTGATCAGGGTGCTGGGTGCTCAGTACTCAGGGTGCTCGGTGCTCATTACTCAGGGTTCTCAGTGCTCAGTACTCAGGGTGCTGGGTGCTCAGTTCTCAGTGTGCTGGATGCTCAGTACTCAGGGTGCTCAGTGCTCAGTACTCGGGGTGCTTGTTGCTCAGTACTCAGGGTGCTCAGTGCTCAGTACTCGGGGTGCTGGGTGCTCAGTGCTCAGGGTGCTCAGTTCTCAGTGCTCGTGGTGCTGGGTGCTCAGTGCTCGGGGCGCTGGGTGCTCAGTGCTCGGGGTGCTGGGTGCTCAGTGCTCTGGGTGCTTAGTGCTCAGTACTCAGGGTGCTGGGTGCTCAGTACTCATGGTGCTGGGTGCTCATTCTCAGGGTGCTGGGTGCTCAGTGCTCGGGTTGCTGGGTGCTCAGTACTCAGGGTGCTGGGGGCTCAGTACTCAGGGTGCTGGGTGCTCAGTACTCAGGGTGCTCGGTTCTCAGTACTCAGGGTGCTGGGTGCTCATTCTCGGGGTGCTGGGTGCTCAGTGCTCGGGGTGCTGGGTGCTCAGTACTCAGGGTGCTGGGGGCTCAGTACTCAGTGTTCTGGGTGCTCAGTACTCACGGTGCTGGGTGCTCAGTGCTCAGGGTGCTGGGTGCTCAGTACTCAGGGTGCTGGTTGCTCAGTGCTCGGGGTGCTCGGTGCTCAGTACTCAGGGTGCTGGGTGCTCAGTGTTCAGGGTGCTGGGTGCTCAGTACTCAGGGTGCTGGGTGCTCAGTACTCAGGATGCTGGGTGCTCAGTACTCAGGGTGCTGGGTGCTCAGTGCTCAGGGTGCTGGGTGCTCAGTACTCAGGGTGCTGGGTGCTAAGTACTCAGGGTGCTCGGTGCTCAGTACTCAGGGTGCTGGGTGCTCAGTGCTCAGGGTGCTTTGTACTCAGTACTCAGGGTTCTGGGTGCTCATAACTCAGGGTGCTGGGTGCTCAGTGCTCAGGGTGCTGGGTGCTCAGTGCTCAGGGTGCTGGCTGCTCAGTACTCAGGGTGCTGGGTGCTCAGTGCTCAGGGTGATCGTTGCTCAGTACTCAGGGTGCTCAGTACTCAGGGTGCTGGGTGCTCAGTGCTCAGGGTGCTGGGTGCTCAGTACTCAGGGTGCTGGGTGCTCAGTGCTCGGGGTGCTGGGTGCTCAGTGCTCAGGGTGATCGGTGCTCAGTACTCAGGGTGCTGGGTGCTCAGTGCTCAGGTTGCTGGGTGCTCAGTCCTCAGGGTGCTCAGTGCTCAGGGTCCAGGGAGCTCAGTGCTCGGGGTGCTCGGTGCTCAGTACTCAGGGTGCTGAGTGCTCAGTACTCAGGGTGCTGGGTGCTCAGTACTCATGGTGCTGGGTGCTCAGTACTCAGGGGGCTGGGTGCTCAGTGCTCAGGGTGCTGGGTGCTCAGTGCTCAGGGTGCTGGGTGCTCAGTGCTCGGGTTGCTGGGTGCTCAGTTCTCGGGGTGCTGGGTGCTCAGTGCTCAGGGTGCTGGGTGCTCAGTGCTCAGGGTGCTCTGTGCTCAGTACTCAGGGTGCTGGGTGCTCAGTGCTCGGGGTGCTCGGTGCTCAGTACTCAAGGTGCTGGGTGCTCAGTGCTCAGGGTGCGGGGTGCTCAGTCCTCGGGGTGCTCCATGCTGAGTGCTCAGGGTGCGGGGTGCTCAGTCCTCGGGGTGCTCCATGCTCAGTGCTCGGGGTGCTGGGTGCTCAGTGCTCGGGGTGCTGGGTGCTCAGTGCTCAGTACTCAGGGTGCTGGGTGCTCAGTGCTCAGGGTGCTGAGTGCTCAGTACTCAGCGTGCTGGGTGCTCAGTACTCAGGGTGCTGGGTGCTCACTGCTCAGGGTGCTGGGTGCTCAGTGCTCAGGGTGCTGGGTGCTCAGTGCTCGGGGAGCTCGGTGCTCAGTACTCAGGGTGCTGGGTGCTCAGTACTCAGTGCTCGGGGTCCTGGGTGCTCCGTGCTCAGGGTGCTGGGTGCTCAGTACTCAGGGTGCTGGGTGCTCAGTGCTCAGGGTGCTGGGTGCTCAGTGCTCAGGGTGCTGGGTGCTCAGTACTCAGGGTGCTGGGTGCTCAGTGCTCAGGGTGATCGGTGCTCATTACTCAGGGTGCTCAGTACTCAGGGTGCTGGGTGCTCAGTGCTCAGGGTGCTGGGTGCTCAGTACTCAGGGTGCTGGGTGCTCAGTGCTCGGGGTGCTGGGTGCTCAGTGCTCAGGGTGATCGGTGCTCAGTACTCAGGGTGCTGGGTGCTCAGTGCTCAGGGTGCTGGGTGCTCAGTCCTCAGGGTGCTCAGTGCTCAGGGTGCTTGGTGCTCAGTGCTCGGGGTGCTCGGTGCTCAGTACTCAGGGTGCTGAGTGCTCAGTACTCAGGGTACTGGGTGCTCAGTACTCATGGTGCTGGGTGCTCAGTACTCAGGGGGCTGGGTGCTCAGTGCTCAGTGTGCTATGTGCTCAGTGCTCAGGGCGCTGGGTGCTCAGTGCTCGGGGTGCTGGGTGCTCAGTGCTCGGGGTGCTGGGTGGTCAGTGCTCAGTGCTCAAGGTGCTGGGTGCTCAGTGCTCAGTGCTCAGGCAGCTGGGTGCTCAGTACTCAGGGTGCTGGGTGCTCAGTACTCAGGGTGCTGGGTGCTCAGTTCTCAGGGTGCTGGGTGATCAGTACTCTGGGTGTTGGGTGCTCAGTACTCAGGGTGCTCAGTGCTCAGTACTCGGGGTGCTGGGTGCTCAGTGCTCAGTGTGCTCAGTGCTCAGTGCTCAGGGTGCTGGGTGCTCAGTGCTCGGGGCGCTCGGAGCTCAGTGCTCGGGGTGCTGGGTGCTCAGTACTCAGGGTGCTGTGTGCTCAGTGCTCAGTACTCAGCGTGCTGGGTGCTCAGTGCTCAGAGTGTTGGGTGCTCAGTACTCAGGGTGCTGGGTGCTCAGTGCTCAGTGCTCAGGGTGCTCAGTGCTCAGGGTGCTCAGTGCTCAGGGTGCTGGGTGCTCAGGGTGCTGGGTGCTCAGTGCTCAGGGTGCTGGGTGCTCAGTGCTCAGTGCTCAGGGTGCTGTGTGCTCAGTGCTCAGTGCTCAGGGTGCTGGGTGTTCAGTACTCAGGGTGCTCGGTGCTCAGTGCTCAGGGTGCTAGGTGCTCAGTACTCAGGGTGCTGGGTGCTCAGTGCTCGGGGTGCTGGGTGATCAGTGCTCAGGGTGATCAGTGCTCAGTACTCAGGGTGCTGGGTGCTCAGTGCTCAGGGTGCTGGGTGCTCAGTCCTCAGGGTGCTCAGTACTCAGGGTGCTCGGTGCTCAGTGCTCAGTACTCAGGGTGCTCAGTACTCAGGGTGCTGGTTGCTCAGTGCTCGGGGTGCTGGGTGCTCAGTACTCAGGGTGCTGGGTGCTCAGTACTTGGGGTGCTGGGTGCTCAGTACTCAGGGTGCTGGGTGCTCAGTGCTCGGGGTGCTGGGTGCTCAGTGCTCAGGGTGATCGGTGCTCAGTGCTCAGGGTGCTGGGTGCTCAGTCCTCCGGGTGCTCAGTGCTCAGGGTGCTGGGTGCTCAGTGCTCGGGGTGCTCGGTGCTCAGTACTCAGGGTGCTGAGTGCTCAGTACTCAGGGTGCTGGGTGCTCAGTACTCAGGGTGCTGGGTGCTCAGTACTCAGGGTGCTGTGTGCTCAGGGTGCTGGGTGCTCAGTACTCAGGGTGCTGGGTACTCAGTGCTCGTGGTGCTGGGTGCTCAGGGCTGTGGTGCTGGGTGCTCAGTGGTCAGTGCTCAGGGTGCTGGGTGCTCAGTGCTCAGTGCTCAGGGTGCTGGTTGCTCAGTACTCAGGGTGCTGGGTGCTCAGTACTCAGGGTGCTGGGTGCTCAGTGCTCAGGGTGCTCTGTGCTCAGTACTCAGGGTGCTGGGTGCTCAGTGCTCCGGTTGCTGCGTGCTCAGTGCTCAGTGTGCTGGGTGCTCAGTGCTCAGGGTGCTGGGTGCTCAGTATTCAGGGTGCTCAGTGCTCAGTACTCGGGGTGCTTGTTGCTCAGTACTCGGGGTGCTCAGGGCTGTGGTGCTGGGTGCTCAGTGGTCAGTGCTCAGGGTGCTGGGTGCTCAGTGCTCAGTACTCAGGGTGCTCGGTGCTCAGTACTCAGGGTTCTCAGTGCTCAGTACTCAGGGTGCTGGGTGCTCAGTTCTCAGCGTGCTCGGTGCTCAGTACTCAGGGTGCTCAGTGCTCAGTACTCGTGGTGCTTGTTGCTCAGTACTCAGGGTGCTCAGTGCTCAGTACTCGGGGTGCTGGGTGCTCAGTGCTCAGGGTGCTCAGTTCTCAGTGCTCGGGGTGCTGGGTGCTCATGGCTCGGGGCGCTCGGTGCTCAGTGCTCGGGGTGCTGGGTGCTCAGTACTCGGGGTGCTGGGTGCTCAGTGCTCAGGGTGCTCAGTGCTCAGTACTCAGTGCTCAGGGTGCTCAGTGCTCAGTGCTCAGGGTGCTGGGTGTTCAGTACTCAGGGTGCTGGGTGCTCAGTACTCAGGGTGCTGGGTGCTCAGTGCTCAGGGTGCTGGGTGCTCAGTACTCTGGGTGTTGGGTGCTCAGTACTCAGGGTGCTGGGTGCTCCGTGCTCGGGGTGCTGGGTGCTCATTCTCAGGGTGCTGGGTGCTCAGTGCTCGGGTTGCTGGGTGCTCAGTACTCAGGGTGCTGGGGGCTCAGTACTCAGGGTGCTGGGTGCTCAGTACTCCGGGTGCTCGGTTCTCAGTACTCAGGGTGCTGGGTGCTCATTCTCGGGGTGCTGGGTGCTCAGTGCTCGGGGTGCTGGGTGCTCAGTACTCAGGGTGATCTGTTCTCAGTACTCAGGTTGCTGGGTGCTCAGTGCTCGGGGTGCTGGGTGCTCAGTACTCGGGGTGCTCAGTGCTCAGTACTCAGGGTGCTGGGTGCTCAGTACTCAGGGTGCTGGGTGCTCAGTGCTCGGGGTGCTCGGTGCTCAGTACTCTGTGTGCAGGGTGCTCAGTACTCGGGGTGCTGGGTGCTCAGTGCTCAGGGTGCTGGGTGCTCAGTACTCAGGGTGCTGAGTGCTCAGTACTCAGGGTGCTGGGTGCTCAGTACTCAGGTTGCTGGTTGCTCAGTACTCAGGGTGCTGGGTGCTCAGTGCTCAGTGTGCTGGGTGCTCAGTGCTCGGTGTGCTGGGTGCTCAGGGCTGTGGTGCTGGGTGCTCAGTGCTCAGTGCTCAGGGTGCTCGGTGCTCAGTGCTCAGTGCTCAGGGTGCTGGTTGCTCAGTACTCAGGGTGCTGGGTGCTCAGTACTCAGGGTGCTGGGTGCTCAGTGCTCAGGGTGCTCTGTGCTCAGTACTCAGGGTGCTGGGTGCTCAGTGCTTGGGGTGCTGCGTGCTCAGTGCTCAGGGACCTGGGTGCTCAGTGCTCAGGGTGCTGGGTGCTCAGTACTCAGGGTGCTGGGTGCTCAGTGCTCAGGGTGCTGGGTGCTCAGTCCACAGGGTGCTCAGTACTCAGGGTGCTCGGTGCTCAGTGCTCAGTACTCAGGGTGCTCAGTACTCAGGGTGCTGGTTGCTCAGTGCTCGGGGTGCTGGGTGCTCAGTACTCAGGGTGCTGGGTGCTCAGTTCTCGGGGTGCTGGGTGCTCAGTACTCAGGGTGCTGTGTGCTCAATGCTCGGGGTGCTGGGTGCTCAGTGCTCAGGGTGATCGGTGCTCAGTGCTCAGGGTGCTGGGTGCTCAGTCCTCCGGGTGCACAGTGCTCAGGGTGCTGGGTGCTCAGTGCTCGGGGTGCTCGGTGCTCAGTACTCAGGGTGCTGAGTGCTCAGTACTCAGGGTGCTGGGTGCTCAGTACTCAGGGTGCTGGATGCTCAGTACTCAGGGTGCTGGGTGCTCAGGATGCTGGGTGCTCAGTACTCAGGGTGCTGGGTGATCAGTGCTCGGGGTGCTGGGTGCTCAGGGTTGTGGTGCTGGGTGCTCAGTGGTCAGTGCTCAGGGTGCTGGGTGCTCAGTGCTCAGTGCTCAGGGTGCTGGTTGCTCAGTACTCAGGGTGCTGGGTGCTCAGTACTCAGGGTGCTGGGTGCTCAGTGCTCAGGGTGCTCTGTGCTCAGTACTCAGGGTGCTGGGTGCTCAGTGCTCGGGGTGCTGCGTGCTCAGTGCTCAGTGTGCTGGGTGCTCAGTGCTCAGGGTGCTGGGTGCTCAGTACGCAGGGTGCTCAGTGCTCAGTACTCGGTGTGCTTGTTGCTCAGTACTCGGGGTGCTCAGGGCTGTGGTGCTGGGTGCTCAGTGGTCAGTGCTCAGGGTGCTGGGTGCTCAGTGCTCAGTACTCAGGGTGCTCGGTGCTCAGTACTCAGGGTTCTCAGTGCTCAGTACTCAGGGTGCTGGGTGCTCATTTATCAGGGTGCTGGGTGCTCAGTACTCAGGGTGCTCAGTGCTCAGTACTCGGGGTACTTGTTGCTCAGTACTCAGGGTGCTCAGTGCTCAGTACTCGGGGTGCTTGGTGCTCAGTGCTCAGGGTGCTCAGTTCTCAGTGCTCGGGGTGCTGGGTGCTCAGTGCTCGGGGCGCTGGGTGCTCAGTGCTCGGGGTGCTGGGTGCTCAGTACTCGGGGTGCTGGGTGCTCAGTGCTCAGGGTGCTCAGTGCTCAGTACTCAGTGCTCAGGGTGCTCAGTGCTCAGTGCTCAGGGTGCTGGGTGTTCAGTACTCAGGGTGCTGGGTGCTCAGTACTCAGGGTGCTGGGTGCTCAGTGCTCAGGGTGCTGGGTGCTCAGTACTCTGGGTGTTGGGTGCTCAGTACTCAGGGTGCTGGTTGCTCCGTGCTCGGGGTGCTGGGTGCTCAGTGCTCAGCGTGCTGGGTGCTCTGTGCTCAGGGTGCTGGGTGCTCAGTGCTCAGGGAGCTGGGTGCTCAGTGCTCAGGGTGCTGGGTGCTCAGTGCTCAGGGTGCTGGGCGCTCCGTGCTCAGCGTGCTAGGTGCTCTGTGCTCAGGGTGCTGGGTGCTCAGTGCTCAGGGTGCTGGGTGCTCAGTGCTCGGGGTGCTGGGTGCTGAGTGCTCAGGGTGCTGGGTGCTCAGTGCTCGGGCTGCTCGGTGCTCAGTGCTCAGGGTCCTGGGTGCTCAGTACTCAGGGTGCTGGGTGCTTAGTACTCAGGGTGCTCAGTGCTCAGTACACAGGGTGCTGGGTGCTCAGTGCTCGGGGTGCTGGGTGCTCAGTGCTCAGTACTCAGGGTGCTGGGTGCTCAGTGCTCAGGGTGCTGGGTGCTCAGTGCTCAGGGTGCTGGGTGCTCAGTGATCGGGGTGCTGGGTGCTCAGTACTCAGTGTGCTCAGTGCTCGGGGAGCTCGGGGCTCAGTACTCAGGGTGCTGGGTGCTCAGTTCTCAGTGCTCGGGGTCCTGGGTGCTCCGTGCTCGGGGTGCTTGGTGCTCAGTACTCAGCGTGCTGGGTGCTCAGTACTCAGGGTGCTGGGTGCTCAGTGCTCAGGGTGCTGGGTGCTCAGTGCTCAGGGTGCTGGGTGCTCAGTGATCGGGGTGCTGGGTGCTCAGTACTCAGTGTGCTCAGTCCTCGGGGAGCTCGGTGCTCAGTACTCAGGGTGCTGGGTGCTCAGTTCTCAGTGCTCGGGGTCCTGGGTGCTCCGTGCTCGGGGTGCTGGGTGCTCAGTGCTCTGGGTGCTTAGTGCTCAGTACTCAGGGTGCTGGGTGCTCAGTACTCATGGTGCTGGGTGCTCATTCTCAGGGTGCTGGGTGCTCAGTGCTCGGGTTGCTGGGTGCTCAGTACTCAGGGTGCTGGGGGCTCAGTACTCAGGGTGCTGGGTGCTCAGTACTCAGGGTGCTCGGTTCTCAGTACTCAGGGTGCTGGGTGCTCATTCTCGGGGTGCTGGGTGCTCAGTGCTTGGGGTGCTGGGTGCTCAGTACTCAGGGTGCTCAGTGCTCAGTACTCAGGGTGCTGGGTGCTCAGTACTCAGGGTGCTGGGTGCTCAGTGCTCGGGGTGCTCGGTGCTCAGTACTCGGTGTGCAGGGTGCTCAGTACTCGGGGTGCTGGGTGCTCAGTGCTCAGGGTGCTGGGTGCTCAGTATTCAGTGTGCTGAGTGCTCAGTACTCAGGGTGCTGGGTGCTCAGTACTCAGGTTGCTGGTTGCTCAGTACTCAGGGTGCTGGGTGCTCAGTGCTCAGGGTGCTGGGTGCTCAGTGCTCAGGGTGCTGGGTGCTCAGTGCTCGGGGTGCTGGGTGCTCAGTGCTGAGGGTGGTGCTGGGTGCTCAGTACTCAGGGTGCTGGGTGCTCAGTGCTCAGGGTGCTGGGTGCTCAGTACTAAGGGTGCTGGGTGCTCAGTACTCAGGGTGCTCGGTGCTCAGTACTCAGGGTCCTGGGTGCTCAGAGCTCAGGGTGCTGGGAACTCAGTACTCAGGGTGCTGGGTGCTCAGTACTCTGGGTGTTGGGTGCTCAGTACTCAGGATGCTGGGTGCTCCGTGCTCAGGGTGCTGGGCGCTCAGTGCTCAGGGTTCTGGGTGCTCAGTGCTCAGGGTGCTGGGTGCTCAGTACTCAGGGTGCTGGGTGCTTAGTGCTCGAGGTGCTCGGCGCTCAGTACTCAGGGTGCTCGGTTCTCAGTACTCAGGGTGCTGGGTGCTCAGTGCTCGTTGTGCTCGGTGCTCAGTCCTCGGGGTGCTCCGTGCTCAGTGATCAGGGTGCTGGGTGCTCAGTACTCAGGGTGCTCGGTGCTCAGTACTCAGGGTTCTCAGTGCTCAGTACTCAGGGTGCTGGGTGCTCAGTGCTCAAGGTGCTGGGTGCTCAGTACTCAGGGTGCTCAGTGATCAGTTCTCGGGGTGCTTGGTGCTCAGTACTCAGGGTGCTCAGTGCTCAGTACTCGGGGTGCTGGGTGCTCAGTGCTCAGGGTGCTCAGTGCTCAGTGCTCGGGGTGCTGGGTGCTCAGTGCTCGGGGCGCTGGGTGCTCAGTGCTCGGGGTGCTGGGTGCTCAGTACTCGGGGTGCTGGGTGCTCAGTGCTCAGAGTGCTCAGTGCTCAGTACTCAGTGCTCAGGGTGCTCAGTGCTCAGTGCTCAGGGTGCTGGGTGCTCAGTACTCTGGGTGTTGGGTGCTCAGTACTCAGGGTGCTGGGTGCTCCATGCTCAGGGTGCTGGGTGCTCAGTGCTCAGTCCTCGGGGTGCTCCGTGCTCATGGTGCTGGGTGCTCAGTGCTCAGGGTGCTGGGTGCTCAGTGCTCGGGTTGCTGGGTGCTCAGTACTCAGTGTGCTCAGTGCTCGGGGAGCTCGGTGCTCAGTACTCAGGGTGCTGCGTGCTCAGTTCTCAGTGCTCGGGGTCCTGGTTGCTCCGTGCTCGGGGTGGTGGGTGCTCAGTGCTCTGGGTGCTTAGTGCTCAGTACTCCGGGTGCTGGGTGCTCAGTACTCATGGTGCTGGGTGCTCATTCTCAGGGTGCTGGGTGCTCAGTGCTCGGGTTGCTGGGTGCTCAGTACTCAGGGTGCTGGGGGCTCAGTACTCAGGGTGCTGGGTGCTCAGTACTCAGGGTGGTCGGTTCTCAGTACTCAGGGTGCTGAGTGCTCAGTACTCAGGGTGCTGGGTGCTCAGTGTTCAGGGAGCTGGGTGCTCAGTGCTCAGGGTGCTAGGTGCTCAGTACTCAGGGTGCTGGGTGCTCAGTACTCAGGGTGCTCGGTGCTCAGTACTCAGGGTGCTGGGTGCTCAGAGCTCAGGGTGCTGGGTAATCAGTACTCAGGGTGCTGAGTGCTCAGTACTCAGGGTGCTGGGTGCTCAGTGCTCAGGGTGCTGGGTGCTCAGTGCTCAGGGTGCTGGGTGCTCAGTGCTCGGGGTGCTGGGTGCTCAGTACTCAGGATGCTCGGTGCTCAGTGCTCAGTAATCAGGGTGCTCAGTACTCAGGGTGCTGGGTGCTCAGTGCTCGGGGTGCTGGGTGCTCAGTACTCAGGGTGCTGGGTGCTCAGTACTCGGGGTGCTGGGTGCTCAGTACTCAGGTTTCTGAGTGCTCAGTGCTCGGGGTGCTGGGTGCTCACTGCTCAGGGTGATCGGTGCTCAGTGCTCAGGGTGCTGGGTGCTCATTGCTCGGTGTGCTCGGTGCTCAGTACTCAGGGTGCTGAGTGCTCAGTACTCAGGGTGCTGGGTGCTCAGTACTCAGGTTGCTGGTTGCTCAGTACTCAGGGTGCTGGGTGCTCAGTGCTCAGGGTGCTGGGTGCTCAGTGCTCGGGGTGCTGGGTGCTCAGGGCTGTGGTGCTGGGTGCTCAGTGCTCAGTGCTCAGGGTGCTGGGTGCTCAGTGCTCAGTGCTCAGGGTGCTGGTTGCTCTGTACTCAGGGTGCTGGGTGCTCAGTACTCAGGGTGCTGGGTGCTCAGTGCTCAGAGTGCTCTGTGCTCAGTACTCAGGGTGCTGGGTGCTCAGTGCTCGGGGTGCTGGGTGCTCAGTGCTCAGGGTGCTGGGTGCTCAGTACTCAGGGTGCTGGGTGCTCAGTACTCAGGGTGCTTGGTGCTCAGTACTCAGGGTGCTCAGTGCTCAGTACTCGGGGTGCTGGGTCCTCAGTGCTCAGGGTGCTCAGTGCTCAGTGCTCGGGGTGCTGGGTGCTCAGTGCTCGGGGTGCTGGGTGCTCAGTACTCGGGGTGCTGGGTGCTCAGTGCTCAGGGTGCTCAGTGCTCAGTACTCAGTGCTCAGGGTGCTCAGTGCTCAGTGCTCAGGGTGCTGGGTGTTCAGTACTCAGGGTGCTGGGTGCTCAGTACTCAGGCTGCTGGGTGCTCAGTACTCAGGGTGCTGGGTGCTCAGTGCTCGGGGTGCTCGGTGCTCAGTACTCGGGGTGCAGGGTGCTCAGTACTCGGGGTGCTGGGTGCTCAGTGCTCAGGGAGCTGGGTGCTCAGTGCTCGGGGTGCTGGGTGCTCAGTGCTGAGGGTGGTGCTGGGTGCTCAGTACTCAGGGTGCTGGGTGCTCAGTGCTCAGGGTGCTCGGTGCTCAGTACTCAGGGTGCTGGGTGCTCAGTACTAAGGGTGCTGGGTGCTCAGTACTCAGGGTGCTCGGTGCTCAGTACTCAGGGTGCTGGGTGCTCAGAGCTCAGGGTGCTGGGTACTCAGTTCTCAGGGTGCTGGGTGCTCAGTACTTTGGGTGTTGGGTGCTCAGTACTCAGGGTGCTGGGTGCTCCGTGCTCAGGGTGCTGGGTGCTCATTGCTCAGGGTTCTGGGTGCTCAGTGCTCAGGGTGCTGGGTGCTCAGTACTCAGGGTGCTGGGTGCTTAGTGCTCGAGGTGCTCGGTGCTCAGTACTCAAGGTGCTGGGTGCTCAGTGCTCAGGGTGCTGGGTGCTCCGTCCTCGGGGTGCTCCGTGCTCATGGTGCTGGGTGCTCAGTGCTCAGGGTGCTGGGTGCTCAGTGCTCGGGGTGCTGGGTGCTCAGTACTCAGTGTGCTCAGTGCTCGGGGAGCTCGGTGCTCAGTACCCAGGGTGCTGGGTGCTCAGTTCTCAGTGCTTGGGGTCCTGGTTGCTCCGTGCTCGGGGTGCTGGGTGCTCAGTGCTCTGGGTGCTTAGGGCTCAGTACTCAGGGTGCTGGGTGCTCAGTACTCCGGGTGATCTGTTCTCAGTACTCAGGTTGCTGGGTGCTCAGTGCTCGGAGTGCTGGGTGCTCAGTACTCGGGGTGCTCAGTGCTCAGTACTCAGGGTGCTGGGTGCTCAGTACTCAGGGTGCTGGGTGCTCAGTGCTCGGGGTGCTCGGTGCTCAGTACTCGGGGTGCAGGGTGCTCAGTACTAGGGGTGCTGGGTGCTCAGTGTTCAGGGAGCTGGGTGCTCAGTGCTCGGGGTGCTGGGTGCTCAGTGCTGAGGGTGGTTCTGGGTGCTCAATACTCAGGGTGCTGGGTGCTCAGTGCTCAGGGTGCTGGGTGCTCAGTACTAAGGGGGCTGGGTGCTCAGTACTCAGGGTGCTCGGTGCTCAGTACTCAGGGTGCTGGGTGCTCAGAGCTCAGGGTGCTGGGTACTCAGTACTCAGGGTGGTGAGTGCTCAGTACTCAGGGTGCTGGGTGCTCAGTGCTCAGGGTGCTGGGTGCTCAGTGCTCAGGGTGCTGGGTGTTCAGTGCTCGGGGTGCTGGGTGCTCAGTACTCAGGATACTCGGTGCTCAGTGCTCAGTAATCAGGGTGCTCAGTACTCAGGGTGCTGGGTGCTCAGTGCTCGTGGTGCTGGGTGCTCAGTACTCAGGGTGCTGAGTGCTCAGTACTCGGGGTGCTTGGTGCTCAGTACTCAGGGTGCTGAGTGCTCAGTGCTCGGGGTGCTGGGTGCTTACTGCTCAGGGTGATCGGTGCTCAGTGCTCAGGGTGCTGGGTGCTCAGTCCTCCGGGTGCTCAGTGCTCAGGGTGCTGGGTGCTCATTGCTCGGTGTGCTCGGTGCTCAGTACTCAGGGTGCTGAGTGCTCAGTACTCAGGGTGCAGGTTGCTCAGTACTCAGGTTGCTGGTTGCTCAGTACTCAGGGTGCTGGGTGCTCAGTGCTCAGGGTGCTGGGTGCTCAGTGCTCGGGGTGCTGGGTGCTCAGGGCTGTGGTGCTGGGTGCTCAGTGCTCAGTGCTCAGGGTGCTGGGTGCTCAGTGCTCAGTGCTCAGGGTGCTGGTTGCTCAGTACTCAGGGTGCTGGGTGCTCAGTACTCAGGGTGCTGGGTGCTCAGTGCTCAGAGTGCTCTGTGCTCAGTACTCAGGGTGCTGGGTGCTCAGTGCTCGGGGTGCTGGGTGCTCAGTGCTCAGGGTGCTGGTTGCTCAGTACTCAGGGTGCTGGGTGCTCAGTACTCAGGGTGCTTGGTGCTCAGTACTCAGGGTGCTCAGTGCTCAGTACTCGGGTTGCTGGGTGCTCAGTGCTCAGGGTGCTCAGTGCTCAGTGCTCGGGGTGCTGGGTGCTCAGTGCTCGGGGTGCTGGGTGCTCAGTACTCGGGGTGCTGGGTGCTCAGTGCTCAGGGTGCTCAGTGCTCAGTACTCAGTGCTCAGGGTGCTCAGTGCTCAGTGCTCAGGGTGCTGGGTGTTCAGTACTCAGGGTGCTGGGTGCTCAGTACTCTGGGTGTTGGGTGCTCAGTACTCAGGGTGCTGGGTGGTCCGTGCTCAGGGTGCTGGGTGCTCAGTGCTCCGGGTTCTGGGTGCTCAGTGCTCAGGGTGCTGGGTGCTCAGTACTCAGGGTGCTGGGTGCTTAGTGCTCGAGGTGCTCGGTGCTCAGTACTCAAGGTGCTGGGTGCTCAGTGCTCAGCGTGCTGGGTGCTCAGTCCTCGGGGTGCTCCGTGCTCATGGTGCTGGGTGCTCAGTGCTCAGGGTGCTGGGTGCTCAGTGCTCGGGGTGCTGGGTGCTCAGTACTCAGTGTGCTCAGTGCTCGGGGATCTCGGTGCTCAGTACTCAGGGTGCTGGGTGCTCAGTTCTCAGTGCTCGGGGTCCTGGGTGCTCCGTGCTCGGGGTGCTGGGTGCTCAGTGCTCTGGGTGCTTAGTGCTCAGTACTCAGGGTGCTGGGTGCTCAGTACTCATGGTGCTGGGTGCTCATTCTCAGGGTGCTGGGTGCTCAGTACTCGGGGTGCTCAGTGCTCAGTACTCAGGGTGCTGGGTGCTCAGTACTCAGGGTGCTGGGTGCTCAGTGCTCGGGTTGCTGGGTGCTCAGTACTCAGGGTGCTGGGGGCTCAGTACTCAGGGTGCTGGGTGCTCAGTATCAGGGTGCTCGGTTCTCAGTACTCAGGGTGCTGGGTGCTCATTCTCGGGGTGCTGGGTGCTCAGTGCTCGGGGAGCTGGGTGCTCAGTACTCGGGGTGCTCAGTGCTCAGTACTCAGGGTGCTGGGTGCTCAGTACTCAGGGTGCTGGGTGCTCAGTGCTCGGGGTGCTCGGTGCTCAGTGCTCGGCGTGCTGGGTGCTCAGTGCTCAGGGTGCTAGGTGCTCAGTGCTCGGGGTGCTGGGTGCTCAGTGCTGAGGGTGGTGCTGGGTGCTCAGTACTCAGGGTGCTGGGTGCTCAGTACTCGGGGTGCTGGGTGCTCAGTGCTCAGGGTTCTAGGTGCTCAGTGCTCGGGGTGCTGGGTGCTCAGTGCTGAGGGTGGTGCTGGGTGCTCAGTACTCAGGGTGCTGGGTGCTCAGTGCTCAGGGTGCTCGGTGCTCAGTACTCAGGGTGCTGGGTTCTCAGAGCTCAGGGTGCTGGGTACTCAGTACTCAGGGTGCTGGGTGCTAAGTACTCAGGGTGCTGGGTGCTCAGTGCTCAGGGTTCTGGGTGCTCAGTGCTCAGGGGCTGGGTGCTCAGTGCTCGGCGTGCTGGGTGCTCAGTACTCAGGATGCTCGGTGCTCAGTGCTCAGTAATCAGGGTGCTCAGTACTCAGGGTGCTGGGTGCTCAGTGCTCGGGGTGCTGGGTGCTCAGTACTCAGGGTGCTGGGTGCTCAGTACTCGGGGTGCTGGGTGCGCAGTACTCAGGGTGCTGGGTGCTCAGTGCTCGGGGTGCTGGGTGCTCACTGCTCAGGGTGATCGGTGCTCAGTGCTCAGGGCGCTGGGTGCACAGTCCTCCGGATGCTCAGTGCTCAGGGTGCTGGGTGCTCATTGCTCGGTGTGCTCGGTGCTCAGTACTCAGGGTGCTGAGCGCTCAGTACTCAGGGTGCTGGGTGCTCAGTACTCAGGTTGCTGGTTGCTCAGTACTCAGGGTGCTGGGTGCTCAGTGCTCAGGGTGCTGGGTGCTCAGTGTTCGGGGTGCTGGGTGCTCAGGGCTTTGGTGCTGGGTGCTCAGTACTAAGGGTGCTGGGTGCTCAGTACTCAGGGTGCTGGGTGCTCAGTACTCAGGGTGCTCGGTGCTCAGTACTCAGGGTGCTGGGTGCTCAGAGCTCAGGGTGCTGGGAACTCAGTACTCAGGGTGCTGGGTGCTCAGTACTCTGGGTGTTGGGTGCTCAGTACTCAGGGTGCTGGGTGCTCCGTGCTCAGGGTGCTGGGCGCTCAGTGCTCAGGGTTCTGGGTGCTCAGTGCTCAGGGTGCTGGGTGCTCAGTACTCAGGGTGCTGGGTGCTTAGTGCTCGAGGTGCTCGGCGCTCAGTACTCAGGGTGCTCGGTTCTCAGTACTCAGGGTGCTGGGTGCTCAGTGCTCGTTGTGCTCGGTGCTCAGTCCTCGGGGTGCTCCGTGCTCAGTGATCAGGGTGCTGGGTGCTCAGTACTCAGGGTGCTCGGTGCTCAGTACTCAGGGTTCTCAGTGCTCAGTACTCAGGGTGCTGGGTGCTCAGTGCTCAAGGTGCTGGGTGCTCAGTACTCAGGGTGCTCAGTGATCAGTTCTCGGGGTGCTTGGTGCTCAGTACTCAGGGTGCTCAGTGCTCAGTACTCGGAGTGCTGGGTGCTCAGTGCTCAGGGTGCTCAGTGCTCAGTGCTCGGGGTGCTGGGTGCTCAGTGCTCGGGGCGCTGGGTGCTCAGTGCTCGGGGTGCTGGGTGCTCAGTACTCGGGGTGCTGGGTGCTCAGTGCTCAGAGTGCTCAGTGCTCAGTACTCAGTGCTCAGGGTGCTCAGTGCTCAGTGCTCAGGGTGCTGGGTGCTCAGTACTCTGGGTGTTGGGTACTCAGTACTCAGGGTGCTGGGTGCTCCATGCTCAGGGTGCTGGGTGCTCAGTGCTCAGTCCTCGGGGTGCTCCGTGCTCATGGTGCTGGGTGCTCAGTGCTCAGGGTGCTGGGTGCTCAGTGCTCGGGTTGCTGGGTGCTCAGTACTCAGTGTGCTCAGTGCTTGGGGAGCTCGGTGCTCAGTACTCAGGGTGCTGCGTGCTCAGTTCTCAGTGCTCGGGGTCCTGGTTGCTCCGTGCTCGGGGTGGTGGGTGCTCAGTGCTCTGGGTGCTTAGTGCTCAGTACTCCGGGTGCTGGGTGCTCAGTACTCATGGTGCTGGGTGCTCATTCTCAGGGTGCTGGGTGCTCAGTGCTCGGGTTGCTGGGTGCTCAGTACTCAGGGTGCTGGGGGCTCAGTACTCAGGGTGCTGGGTGCTCAGTACTCAGGGTGGTCGGTTCTCAGTACTCAGGGTGCTGAGTGCTCAGTACTCAGGGTGCTGGGTGCTCAGTGTTCAGGGAGCTGGGTGCTCAGTGCTCAGGGTGCTAGGTGCTCAGTACTCAGGGTGCTGGGTGCTCAGTACTCAGGGTGCTCGGTGCTCAGTACTCAGGGTGCTGGGTGCTCAGAGCTCAGGGTGCTGGGTAATCAGTACTCAGGGTGCTGAGTGCTCAGTACTCAGGGTGCTGGGTGCTCAGTGCTCAGGGTGCTGGGTGCTCAGTGCTCAGGGTGCTGGGTGCTCAGTGCTCGGGGTGCTGGGTGCTCAGTACTCAGGATGCTCGGTGCTCAGTGCTCAGTAATCAGGGTGCTCAGTACTCAGGGTGCTGGGTGCTCAGTGCTCGGGGTGCTGGGTGCTCAGTACTCAGGGTGCTGGGTGCTCAGTACTCGGGGTGCTGGGTGCTCAGTACTCAGGTTTCTGAGTGCTCAGTGCTCGGGGTGCTGGGTGCTCACTGCTCAGGGTGATCGGTGCTCAGTGCTCAGGGTGCTGGGTGCTCATTGCTCGGTGTGCTCGGTGCTCAGTACTCAGGGTGCTGAGTGCTCAGTACTCAGGGTGCTGGGTGCTCAGTACTCAGGTTGCTGGTTGCTCAGTACTCAGGGTGCTGGGTGCTCAGTGCTCAGGGTGCTGGGTGCTCAGTGCTCGGGGTGCTGGGTGCTCAGGGCTGTGGTGCTGGGTGCTCAGTGCTCAGTGCTCAGGGTGCTGGGTGCTCAGTGCTCAGTGCTCAGGGTGCTGGTTGCTCTGTACTCAGGGTGCTGGGTGCTCAGTACTCAGGGTGCTGGGTGCTCAGTGCTCAGAGTGCTCTGTGCTCAGTACTCAGGGTGCTGGGTGCTCAGTGCTCGGGGTGCTGGGTGCTAAGTGCTCAGGGTGCTGGGTGCTCAGTACTCAGGGTGCTGGGTGCTCAGTACTCAGGGTGCTTGGTGCTCAGTACTCAGGGTGCTCAGTGCTCAGTACTCGGGGTGCTGGGTCCTCAGTGCTCAGGGTGCTCAGTGCTCAGTGCTCGGGGAGCTGGGTGCTCAGTGCTCGGGGTGCTGGGTGCTCAGTACTCGGGGTGCTGGGTGCTCAGTGCTCAGGGTGCTCAGTGCTCAGTACTCAGTGCTCAGGGTGCTCAGTGCTCAGTGCTCAGGGTGCTGGGTGTTCAGTACTCAGGGTGCTGGGTGCTCAGTACTCAGGCTGCTGGGTGCTCAGTACTCAGGGTGCTGGGTGCTCAGTGCTCGGGGTGCTCGGTGCTCAGTACTCGGGGTGCAGGGTGCTCAGTACTCGGGGTGCTGGGTGCTCAGTGCTCAGGGAGCTGGGTGCTCAGTGCTCGGGGTGCTGGGTGCTCAGTGCTGAGGGTGGTGCTGGGTGCTCAGTACTCAGGGTGCTGGGTGCTCAGTGCTCAGGGTGCTCGGTGCTCAGTACTCAGGGTGCTGGGTGCTCAGTACTAAGGGTGCTGGGTGCTCAGTACTCAGGGTGCTCGGTGCTCAGTACTCAGGGTGCTGGGTGCTCAGAGCTCAGGGTGCTGGGTACTCAGTTCTCAGGGTGCTGGGTGCTCAGTACTTTGGGTGTTGGGTGCTCAGTACTCAGGGTGCTGGGTGCTCCGTGCTCAGGGTGCTGGGTGCTCAGTGCTCAGGGTTCTGGGTGCTCAGTGCTCAGGGTGCTGGGTGCTCAGTACTCAGGGTGCTGGGTGCTTAGTGCTCGAGGTGCTCGGTGCTCAGTACTCAAGGTGCTGGGTGCTCAGTGCTCAGGGTGCTGGGTGCTCCGTCCTCGGGGTGCTCCGTGCTCATGGTGCTGGGTGCTCAGTGCTCAGGGTGCTGGGTGCTCAGTGCTCGGGGTGCTGGGTGCTCAGTACTCAGTGTGCTCAGTGCTCGGGGAGCTCGGTGCTCAGTACCCAGGGTGCTGGGTGCTCAGTTCTCAGTGCTTGGGGTCCTGGTTGCTCCGTGCTCGGGGTGCTGGGTGCTCAGTGCTCTGAGTGCTTAGGGCTCAGTACTCAGGGTGCTGGGTGCTCAGTACTCCGGGTGATCTGTTCTCAGTACTCAGGTTGCTGGGTGCTCAGTGCTCGGAGTGCTGGGTGCTCAGTACTCGGGGTGCTCAGTGCTCAGTACTCAGGGTGCTGGGTGCTCAGTACTCAGGGTGCTGGGTGCTCAGTGCTCGGGGTGCTCGGTGCTCAGTACTCGGGGTGCAGGGTGCTCAGTACTCGGGGTGCTGGGTGCTCAGTGTTCAGGGAGCTGGGTGCTCAGTGCTCGGGGTGCTGGGTGCTCAGTGCTGAGGGTGGTTCTGGGTGCTCAATACTCAGGGTGCTGGGTGCTCAGTGCTCAGGGTGCTGGGTGCTCAGTACTAAGGGGGCTGGGTGCTCAGTACTCAGGGTGCTCGGTGCTCAGTACTCAGGGTGCTGGGTGCTCAGAGCTCAGGGTGCTGGGTACTCAGTACTCAGGGTGGTGAGTGCTCAGTACTCAGGGTGCTGGGTGCTCAGTGCTCAGGGTGCTGGGTGCTCAGTGCTCAGGGTGCTGGGTGTTCAGTGCTCGGGGTGCTGGGTGCTCAGTACTCAGGATACTCGGTGCTCAGTGCTCAGTAATCAGGGTGCTCAGTACTCAGGGTGCTGGGTGCTCAGTGCTCGTGGTGCTGGGTGCTCAGTACTCAGGGTGCTGAGTGCTCAGTACTCGGGGTGCTTGGTGCTCAGTACTCAGGGTGCTGAGTGCTCAGTGCTCGGGGTGCTGGGTGCTTACTGCTCAGGGTGATCGGTGCTCAGTGCTCAGGGTGCTGGGTGCTCAGTCCTCCGGGTGCTCAGTGCTCAGGGTGCTGGGTGCTCATTGCTCGGTGTGCTCGGTGCTCAGTACTCAGGGTGCTGAGTGCTCAGTACTCAGGGTGCAGGTTGCTCAGTACTCAGGTTGCTGGTTGCTCAGTACTCAGGGTGCTGGGTGCTCAGTGCTCAGGGTGCTGGGTGCTCAGTGCTCGGGGTGCTGGGTGCTCAGGGCTGTGGTGCTGGGTGCTCAGTGCTCAGTGCTCAGGGTGCTGGGTGCTCAGTGCTCAGTGCTCAGGGTGCTGGTTGCTCAGTACTCAGGGTGCTGGGTGCTCAGTACTCAGGGTGCTGGGTGCTCAGTGCTCAGAGTGCTCTGTGCTCAGTACTCAGGGTGCTGGGTGCTCAGTGCTCGGGGTGCTGGGTGCTCAGTGCTCAGGGTGCTGGTTGCTCAGTACTCAGGGTGCTGGGTGCTCAGTACTCAGGGTGCTTGGTGCTCAGTACTCAGGGTGCTCAGTGCTCAGTACTCGGGTTGCTGGGTGCTCAGTGCTCAGGGTGCTCAGTGCTCAGTGCTCGGGGTGCTGGGTGCTCAGTGCTCGGGGTGCTGGGTGCTCAGTACTCGGGGTGCTGGGTGCTCAGTGCTCAGGGTGCTCAGTGCTCAGTACTCAGTGCTCAGGGTGCTCAGTGCTCAGTGCTCAGGGTGCTGGGTGTTCAGTACTCAGGGTGCTGGGTGCTCAGTACTCTGGGTGTTGGGTGCTCAGTACTCAGGGTGCTGGGTGGTCCGTGCTCAGGGTGCTGGGTGCTCAGTGCTCCGGGTTCTGGGTGCTCAGTGCTCAGGGTGCTGGGTGCTCAGTAATCAGGGTGCTGGGTGCTTAGTGCTCGAGGTGCTCGGTGCTCAGTACTCAAGGTGCTGGGTGCTCAGTGCTCAGCGTGCTGGGTGCTCAGTCCTCGGGGTGCTCCGTGCTCATGGTGCTGGGTGCTCAGTGCTCAGGGTGCTGGGTGCTCAGTGCTCGGGGTGCTGGGTGCTCAGTACTCAGTGTGCTCAGTGCTCGGGGATCTCGGTGCTCAGTACTCAGGGTGCTGGGTGCTCAGTTCTCAGTGCTCGGGGTCCTGGGTGCTCCGTGCTCGGGGTGCTGGGTGCTCAGTGCTCTGGGTGCTTAGTGCTCAGTACTCAGGGTGCTGGGTGCTCAGTACTCATGGTGCTGGGTGCTCATTCTCAGGGTGCTGGGTGCTCAGTACTCGGGGTGCTCAGTGCTCAGTACTCAGGGTGCTGGGTGCTCAGTACTCAGGGTGCTGGGTGCTCAGTGCTCGGGTTGCTGGGTGCTCAGTACTCAGGGTGCTGGGGGCCCAGTACTCAGGGTGCTGGGTGCTCAGTATCAGGGTGCTCGGTTCTCAGTACTCAGGGTGCTGGGTGCTCATTCTCGGGGTGCTGGGTGCTCAGTGCTCGGGGAGCTGGGTGCTCAGTACTCGGGGTGCTCAGTGCTCAGTACTCAGGGTGCTGGGTGCTCAGTACTCAGGGTGCTGGGTGCTCAGTGCTCGGGGTGCTCGGTGCTCAGTGCTCGGCGTGCTGGGTGCTCAGTGCTCAGGGTGCTAGGTGCTCAGTGCTCGGGGTGCTGGGTGCTCAGTGCTGAGGGTGGTGCTGGGTGCTCAGTACTCAGGGTGCTGGGTGCTCAGTACTCGGGGTGCTGGGTGCTCAGTGCTCAGGGTTCTAGGTGCTCAGTGCTCGGGGTGCTGGGTGCTCAGTGCTGAGGGTGGTGCTGGGTGCTCAGTACTCAGGGTGCTGGGTGCTCAGTGCTCAGGGTGCTCGGTGCTCAGTACTCAGGGTGCTGGGTTCTCAGAGCTCAGGGTGCTGGGTACTCAGTACTCAGGGTGCTGGGTGCTAAGTACTCAGGGTGCTGGGTGCTCAGTGCTCAGGGTTCTGGGTGCTCAGTGCTCAGGGGCTGGGTGCTCAGTGCTCGGCGTGCTGGGTGCTCAGTACTCAGGATGCTCGGTGCTCAGTGCTCAGTAATCAGGGTGCTCAGTACTCAGGGTGCTGGGTGCTCAGTGCTCGGGGTGCTGGGTGCTCAGTACTCAGGGTGCTGGGTGCTCAGTACTCGGGGTGCTGGGTGCGCAGTACTCAGGGTGCTGGGTGCTCAGTGCTCGGGGTGCTGGGTGCTCACTGCTCAGGGTGATCGGTGCTCAGTGCTCAGGGCGCTGGGTGCACAGTCCTCCGGATGCTCAGTGCTCAGGGTGCTGGGTGCTCATTGCTCGGTGTGCTCGGTGCTCAGTACTCAGGGTGCTGAGCGCTCAGTACTCAGGGTGCTGGGTGCTCAGTACTCAGGTTGCTGGTTGCTCAGTACTCAGGGTGCTGGGTGCTCAGTGCTCAGGGTGCTGGGTGCTCAGTGTTCGGGGTGCTGGGTGCTCAGGGCTTTGGTGCTGGGTGCTCAGTGCTCAGTGCTCAGGGTGCTGGGTGCTCAGTGCTCAGTGCTCAGGGTGCTCTGTGCTCAGTACTCAGGGTGCTGGGTGCTCAGTGCTCGGGGTGCTGCGTGCTCAGTGCTCAGGGAGCTGGGTGCTCAGTGCTCAGGGTGCTGGGTGCTCAGTACTCAGGGTGCTGGGTGCTCAGTGCTCGTTGTGCTCGGTGCTCAGTACTCAAGGTGCTGGGTGGTCAGTGCTCAGGGTGCTGGGTGCTCAGTCCTCGGGGTGCTCCGTGCTCAGTGATCAGGGTGCTGGGTGCTCAGTACTCAGGGTGCTCGGTGCTCAGTACTCAGGGGTCTCAGTTCTCAGTACTCAGGGTGCTGGGTGCTCAGTGCTCAGGGTGCTGGGTGCTCAGTACTCAGGGTGCTTAGTGCTCAGTACACGGGGTGCTTGGTGCTCAGTACTCAGGGTGCTCGGTGCTCAGTACTCGTGGTGCTGGGTGCTCAGTGCTCAGGGTGCTCAGTGCTCCGTGCTCGGGGTGCTGGGTGCTCAGTGCTCTGGGTGCTTAGTGCTCAGTACTCAGGGTGCTGGGTGCTCAGTACTCATGGTGCTGGGTGCTCATTCTCAGGGTGCTGGGTGCTCAGTGCTCGGGTTGCTGGGTGCTCAGTACTCAGGGTGCTGGGGGCTCAGTACTCAGGGTGCTGGGTGCTCAGTACTCAGGGTGCTCGGTTCTCAGTACTCAGGGTGCTGGGTGCTCATTCTCGGGGTGCTGGGTGCTCAGTGCTCGGGGTGCTGGCTGCTCAGTACTCAGGGTGCTGGGGGCTCAGTACTCAGGGTGCTGGGTGCTCAGTACTCAGGGTGATCTGTTCTCAGTACTCAGGTTGCTGGGTGCTCAGTGCTCGGGGTGCTGGGTGCTCAGTACTCAGGGTGCTCAGTGCTCAGTACTCAGGGTGCTGGGTTCTCAGTACTCAGGGTGCTGGGTGCTCAGTGCTCGGGGTGCTCGGTGCTCAGTACTCGGGGTGCAGGGTGCTCAGTACTCGGGGTGCTGGGTGCTCAGTGTTCAGGGAGCTGGGTGCTCAGTGCTCGGGGTGCTGGGTGCTCAGTGCTGAGGGTGGTGCTGGGTGCTCAGTACTCAGGGTGCTGGGTGCTCAGTGCTCAGGGTGCTGGGTGCTCAGTACTAAGGGTGCTGGGTGCTCAGTACTCAGGGTGCTCGGTGCTCAGTACTCAGGGTGCTGGGTGCTCAGAGCTCAGGGTGCTGGGTACTCAGTACTCAGGGTGCTGAGTGCTCAGTACTCAGGGTGCTGGGTGCTCAGTGCTCAGGGTGCTGGGTGCTCAGTGCTCAGGGTGCTGGGTGCTCAGTGCTCGGGGTGCTGGGTGCTCAGTACTCAGGATGCTCGGTGCTCAGTGCTCAGTAATCAGGGTGCTCAGTGCTCAGGGTGCTGGGTGCTCAGTGCTCGGGGTGCTGGGTGCTCAGTGCTGAGGGTGGTGCTGGGTGCTCAGTACTCAGGGTGCTGGGTGCTCAGTGCTCAGGGTGCTGGGTGCTCAGTACTAAGGGTGCTGGGTGCTCAGTACTCAGGGTGCTCGGTGCTCAGTACTCAGGGTGCTGTGTGCTCAGAGCTCAGGGTGCTGGGTACTCAGTACTCAGGGTGCTGGGTGCTCAGTACTCAGGGTGCTGGGTGTTCAGTGCTCAGGGTGCTGGGTGCTCAGTGCTCAGGGTGCTGGGTGCTCAGTGCTCGGCCTGCTGTGTGCTCAGTACTCAGGATGCTCGGTGCTCAGTGCTCAGTAATCAGGGTGCTCAGTACTCAGGGTGCTGGGTGCTCAGTGCTCGGGGAGCTGGGTGCTCAGTACTCAGGGTGCTGGGTGCTCAGTACTCGGGGTGCTGGGTGCTCAGTACTCAGGGTGCTGGGTGCTCAGTGCTCGGGGTGCTGGGTGCTCACTGCTCAGGGTGATCGGTGCTCAGTGCTCAGGGTGCTGGGTGCTCAGTCCTCCGGGTGCTCAGTACTCAGGGTGCTGGGTGCTCATTGCTCGGTGTGCTCGGTGCTCAGTACTCAGGGTGCTGAGTGCTCAGTACTTAGGGTGCTGGGTGCTCAGTACTCAGGTTGCTGGTTGCTCAGTACTCAGGGTGCTGGGTGCTCAGTGCTCAGGGTGCTGGGTGCTCAGTGCTCGGGGTGCTGGGTGCTCAGGGCTGTGGTGCTGGGTGCACAGTGCTCAGTGCTCAGGGTGCTGGGTGCTCAGTGCTCAGTGCTCAGGGTGCTCTGTGCTCAGTACTCAGGGTGCTGGGTGCTCAGTGCTCGGGGTGCTGCGTGCTCAGTGCTCAGGGAGCTGGGTGCTCAGTGCTCAGGTTGCTGGGTGCTCAGTACTCAGGGTGCTGGGTGCTCAGTGCTCGTTGTGCTCGGTGCTCAGTACTCAAGGTGCTGGGTGCTCAGTGCTCAGGGTGCTGGGTGCTCAGTCCTCGGGGTGCTCCGTGCTCAGTGATCAGGGTGCTGGGTGCTCAGTACTCAGGGTGCTCGGTGCTCAGTACTCAGGGGTCTCAGTACTCAGTACTCAGGGTGCTGGGTGCTCAGTGCTCAGGGTGCTGGGTGCTCAGTACTCAGGGTGCTCAGTGCTCAGTACTCGGGGTGCTTGGTGCTCAGTACTCAGGGTGCTCGGTGCTCAGTACTCGTGGTGCTGGGTGCTCAGTACTCAGGGTGCTCAGTGCTCCGTGCTCGGGGTGCTGGGTGCTCAGTGCTCTGGGTGCTTAGTGCTCAGTACTCAGGGTGCTGGGTGCTCAATACTCATGGTGCTGGGTGCTCATTCTCAGGGTGCTGGGTGCTCAGAGCTCGGGTTGCTGGGTGCTAAGTACTCAGGGTGCTGGGGGCTCAGTACTCAGGGTGCTGGGTGCTCACTATTCAAGGTGCTCAGTGGTCAGTACTCATGGTGCACAGTGCTCAGGGTGCTGGGTGCTCACTGCTCGGGGTGCTGGGTGCTCAGTACTCAGGGTGCTGGGTGCTCACTATTCAAGGTGCTCAGTGGTCAGTACTCAGGGTGCACAGTGCTCAGTACTAAGGGTGCTCAGTGCTCAGGGTGCTGGGTGCTCAGTACTCAGGGTGCTCGGTTCTCAGTACTCAGGGTGCTGGGTGCTCATTCTCGGGGTGCTGGGTGCTCAGTGCTCGGGGTGCTGGGTGCTCAGTACTCAGGGTGCTGGGGGCTCAGTACTCAGGGTGCTGGGTGCTCAGTACTCAGGGTGATCTGTTCTCAGTACTCAGGTTGCTGGGTGCTCAGTGCTCGGGTTGCTGGGTGCTCAGTACTCGGGGTGCTCAGTGCTCAGTACTCAGGGTGCTGGGTGCTCAGTACTCAGGGTGCTGGGTGCTCAGTGCTCGGGGTGCTCGGTGCTCAGTACTCGCGGTGCAGGGTGCTCAGTACTCGGGGTGCTGGGTGCTCAGTGTTCAGGGAGCTGGGTGCTCAGTGCTCGGGGTGCTGGGTGCTCAGTGCTGAGGGTGGTGCTGGGTGCTCAGTACTCAGGGTGCTGGGTGCTCAGTGCTCAGGGTGCTGGGTGCTCAGTACTAAGGGTGCTGGGTGCTCAGTACTCAGGGTGCTCGGTGCTCAGTACTCAGGGTGCTGGGTGCTCAGAGCTCACGGTGCTGGGTACTCAGTACTCAGGGTGCTGAGTGCTCAGTACTCAGGGTGCTGGGTGCTCAGTGCTCAGGGTGCTGGGTGCTCAGTGCTCAGGGTGCTGGGTGCTCAGTGCTCGGGGTGCTGGGTGCTCAGTACTCAGGATGCTCGGTGCTCAGTGCTCAGTAATCAGGGTGCTCCGTACTCAGGGTGCTGGGTGCTCAGTGCTCGGGGTCCTGGGTGCTCAGTACTCAGGGTGCTGGGTGCACAGTAATCGGGGTGCTGGGTGCTCAGTACTCAGGGTGCTGAGTGCTCAGTGCTCGGGGTGCTGGGTGCTCACTGCTCAGGGTGATCGGTGCTCAGTGGTCAGGGTGATGGGTGCTCAGTCCTCCGGGTGCTCAGTGCTCAGGGTGCTGGGTGCTCATTGCTCGGTGTGCTCGGTGCTCAGTACTCAGGGTGCTGAGTGCTCAGTACTCAGGGTGCTGGGTGCTCAGTACTCAGGTTGCTGGTTGCTCAGTACTCAGGGTGCTGGGTGCTCAGTGCTCAGGGTGCTGGGTGCTCAGTGCTCGGGGTGCTGGGTGCTCAGGGCTGTGGTGCTGGGTGCTCAGTGCTCAGTGCTCAGGGTGCTGGGTGCTCAGTGCTCAGTGCTCAGGGTGCTGGTTGCTCAGTACTCAGGGTGCTGGGTGCTCAGTACTCAGGGTGCTGGGTGCTCAGTGCTCAGAGTGCTCTGTGCTCAGTACTCAGGGTGCTGGGTGCTCAGTACTCGGGGTGCTGGGTGCTCAGTGCTCAGGGTGCTCAGTGCTCAGTACTCAGTGCTCAGGGTGCTCAGTGCTCAGTGCTCAGGGTTCTGGGTGTTCAGTACTCAGGGTGCTTGGTGCTCAGTACTCAGGGTGCTGGGTGCTCAGTTCTCAGGGTGCTGGGTGCTCAGTACTCTGGGTGTTGGGTGCTCAGTACTCAGGGTGCTGGGTGCTCCGTGCTCAGGGTGCTGGGTGGTCAGTGCTCAGGGTTCTGGGTGCTCAGTGCTCAGGGTGCTGGTTGCTCAGTACTCAGGGTGCTGGGTGCTTAGTGCTCGAGGTGCTCGGTGCTCAGTACTCAAGGTGCTGGGTGCTCAGTGCTCAGGGTGCTGGGTGCTCTGTCCTCGGGGTGCTCCGTGCTCATGGTGCTGGGTGCTCAGTGCTCAGGGTGCTGGGTGCTCAGTGCTCGGGGTGCTGGGTGCTCAGTACTCAGTGTGCTCAGTGCTCGGGGATCTCGGTGCTCAGTATTCAGGGTGCTGGGTGCTCAGTTCTCAGTGCTCGGGGTCCTGGGTGCTCCGTGCTCGGGGTGCTGGGTGCTCAGTGCTCTGGGTGCTTAGTGCTCAGTACTCAGGGTGCTGGGTGCTCAGTACTCATGGTGCTGGGTGCTCATTCTCAGGGTGCTGGGTGCTCAGTGCTCGGGTTGCTGGGTGCTCAGTACTCAGGGTGCTGCGTGCTCAGTGCTCGGGGTGCTGGGTGCTCAGTGCTCGGGGTTCTGGGTGCTCAGTGCTCAGGGTGCTGGGTGCTCAGTATTCAGGGTGCTGGGTGCTCAGTGTTCGGGGTGCTCGGTGCTCAGTACTCAAGGTGCTGGGTGCACAGTGCTCAGGGTGCTGGGTGCTCAGTCCTCGGGGTGCTCCCTGCTCAGTGCTCAGGGTGCTGGGTGCTCAGTACTCAGGGTGCTCGTTGCTCAGTACTCAGGGTTCTCAGTGCTCTGTGCTCAGGGTGCTGGGTGCTCAGTTCTCAGGGTGCTCAGTGCTCAGTACTCGGGGTGCTGGGTGCTCAGTACTCAGGGTGCTCAGTGCTCAGCACTCGGGGTGCTGGGTGCTCAGTGCTCAGGGTGCTCAGTGCTCAGTGCTCAGGGTGCTGGGTGCTCAGTGCTCGGGGAGCTGGGTGCTCAGTGCTCGGAGTTCTGGGTGCTCAGTACTCAGGGTGCTTTGTGCTCAGTGCTCAGTACTCAGCGTGCTGGGTGCTCAGTGCTCAGAGTGTTGGGTGCTCAGTACTCAGGGTGCTGGGTGCTCAGTGCTCAGTGCTCAGGGTGCTCAGTGCTCAGGGTGCTGGGTGCTCAGGGTGCTGGGTGCTCAGTGCTCGGGGTGCTGGGTGCTCAGTGCTCAGGGTGCTGGGTGCTCAGTGCTCAGTGCTGAGGGTGCTGGGTGCTTAGTGCTCAGTGCTCAGGGTGCTGGGTGTTCAGTACTCAGGGTACTGGGTGCTCAGTACTCAGGGTGCTTGGTGCTCAGTGCTCAGGGTGCTGGTTGCTCAGTGCTCAGGGTGCTGGGTGCTCAGTACTCAGGGTGCTGGGTGCTCAGTACTCAGGGTGCTGGGTGCTCAGTGCCCAGGGTGCTGGGTGCTCAGTACTCAGGGTGCTGGGTGCGCAGTACTCAGGGTGCTGGGTGCACAGTGCTCAGGGTGCTGGGTGCTCAGTACTCAGGGTGCTGGGTGCTCAGTGCTCGGTGTGCTAGGTGCTCAGTGCTCAGGGTGATCAGTGGTCAGTACTCAGGGTCCTGGGTGCTCAGTGCTCAGGGTGCTGGGTGCTCAGTCCTCAGGGTGCTCAGTAGTACTCAGGGTGCTCAGTGCTCAGTGCTCAGTACTCAGGGTGTTCAGTACTCAGGGTGCTGGGCACTCAGTGCTCGGGGTGCTGGGTGCTCAGTACTCAGGGTGCTGGGTGCTCAGTACTCGGGGTGCTGGGTGCTCAGTACTCAGGGTGCTGGTTGCTCAGTGCTCGGGGTGCTGGGTGCTCAGTGCTCAGGGTGATCGGTGCTCAGTGCTCAGTGTGCTGGGTGCTCAGTCCTCAGGGTGCTCAGTGCTCAAGGTGCTGGGTGCTCAGTGCTCGGGGTGCTCGGTGCTCAGTACTCAGGGTGCTGAGTGCTCGGTACTCAGGGTGCTGGGTGCTCAGTACTCAGGGTGCTGGGTGCTCAGTACTCAGGGTGCTGGGTGCTCAGTGCTCGGGGTGCTGGGTGCTCAGTGCTCGGGGTGCTGGGTGCTCAGTGCTCATGGTGCTGGGTGCTCAGTACTCAGGGTGCTGGGTGCTCAGTGCTCGGGGTGCTCGGTGCTCAGTACTCAGGGTTCTCAGTGCTCAGTACTCAGGGTGCTGGGTGCTCAGTGCTCAGGGTGCTGGGTGCTCAGTACTCAGGGTGCTCAGTGCTCAGTACTCGGTGTGCTTGGTGCTCAGTACTCAGGGTGCTCAGTGCTCAGTACTCGGGGTGCTGGGTGCTCAGTGCTCAGGGTGCTCAGTGCTCAGTGCTCGGGGTGTTGGGTGCTCAGTGCTCAGTGCTCAGGGTGCTGGGTGTTCAGTACTCAGGGTGCAGGGTGCTCAGTACTCAGGGTGCTGGGTGCTCAGTGCTCAGGGTGCTCAGTGGTCAGTACTCAGTGCTCAGGGTGCTGGGTGTTCAGTACTCAGGGTGCTGGGTGTTCAGTACTCGGTGTGCTGGGTGCTCAGTGCTCAGGGTGCTCAGTGCTCAGTACTCAGTGCTCAGGGTGCTCAGTGCTCAGTGCTCAGGGTAATGGGTGTTCAGTACTCGGTGTGCTGGGTGCTCAGTGCTCAGGGTGCTCAGTGCTCAGTACTCAGTGCTCAGGGTACTCAGTGCTCAGTGCTCAGGGTGCTGGGTGTTCAGTACTCAGGGTGCTGGGTGATCAGTACTCAGGGTGCTGGGTGCTCAGTGCTCAGGGTGCTGGGTGCTCAATACTCTGTGTGTTGGGTGCTCAGTGCTCAGGGTGCTGGGTGCTCAGTGCTCAGGGTGCTGGGTGTTCAGTACTCAGGGGTGCTTGGTGCTCAGTACTCAGGGTGCTGGGTGCTCAGTGCTCAGGGTGCTGGGTGCTCAGTACTCAGGGTGCTGGGTGCTCAGTGCTCAGAGTGCTCTGTGCTCAGTACTCAGGGTGCTGGGTGCTCAGTACTCGGGGTGCTGGGTGCTCAGTGCTCAGGGTGCTCAGTGCTCAGTACTCAGTGCTCAGGGTGCTCAGTGCTCAGTGCTCAGGGTGCTGGGTGTTCAGTACTCAGGGTGCTTGGTGCTCAGTACTCAGGGTGCTGGGTGCTCAGTGCTCAGGGTGCTGGGTGCTCAGTACTCTGGGTGTTGGGTGCTCAGTACTCAGGGTGCTGGGTGCTCCGTGCTCAGGGTGCTGGGTGGTCAGTGCTCAGGGTTCTGGGTGCTCAGTGCTCAGGGTGCTGGTTGCTCAGTACTCAGGGTGCTGGGTGCTTAGTGCTCGAGGTGCTCGGTGCTCAGTACTCAAGGTGCTGGGTGCTCAGTGCTCAGGGTGCTGGGTGCTCAGTCCTCGGGGTGCTCCGTGCTCATGGTGCTGGGTGCTCAGTGCTCAGGGTGCTGGGTGCTCAGTGCTCGGGGGTGCTGGGTGCTCAGTACTCAGTGTGCTCAGTGCTCGGGGATCTCGGTGCTCAGTACTCAGGGTGCTGGGTGCTCAGTTCTCAGTGCTCGGGGTCCT